>NC_091470.1:27916453-28116453 GCF_036971445.1 Narcine bancroftii
TTTCAGATTTCCTAACATTTGAGGCAATTCAGTCCAACAGGCTAATTGTGGAACACAGCACAACTCCAATTATCCAGTGGTCAGGACCAGGCCTCTTTCAGATAAAGTATATTTTTGCATAACTGGTCTTTTTTTCTTAAAAAAAGAGCCCATTAGCAACATCAAATTGCTTATAACCATGTTTAAGCAACAAAGGAAGGTTTATTTTAAGTATCAAGTTAAAAAAAGTGAACAAAAGACAAATCCAACTTCAAAAACTCCATTCTACTCAGATATTTTTCAAAAATTCCAAATCATTTTTCAACCTGTGATGTCAGTTCGGTGCTAATCTTTATTTTGGATAACTGAGGATTTCTGATTGCTTCAGATATCTTAATTTATCCAAATCAATCAGAAATCCTCAATTATCCCCCCCCAAAAAATTTCAGAGCCGAACAGAAGTCCAAAAAAAATTCCGATAACTGAGAATTTCAGATAAATGGAGTAACTAAATTTTGCCCACATTCACAGACTCCTTCCATGCTAAATAATGAACAGTTATGAAACACTACTCAATGATACATCTTTGAGATTTGGGAGGAAACCAGAAACATAACCAAACATACATGAGCCAAGGGAAAATGCAAAGTCCACAGACACCACTCGAAGTTTTGGTCTATACTTTGGAGATGTAGTTTGTGCATTTAAAAAAAAACTTAATTATAAATGTGTACAAGACACTATTGACTTTAATGACATAACTTGACCACCCTATGTTAACTGAGAGACAAGTAAAAGTCTTTAAAGGGTATGATGGCATGGTATGGAGAGCAGTCATTTCCACTTAATAGAACTCAATCTACCAATAGTACAAGTTTAAAAAAAACAGGAGAAAAATGACAAGCATTTCAGATTCAAAAGATGGCTTACACTAGATAAGACTTCAAGTTTGTGAAAACACCAGTAAAATCAGCTGGACAAAGGATCAGAATTTTTATTCAGAGCAGAACAGAGGACAAGGAATTCTCTCCATGGTGGGGTGGGGAGGAAAAGTGCATCTCGATATTCCCCATACATCATACTGTATGTTTTCAAGACTTATTAATGCCTCAAAACCATTAAATTACTTGTACACATTTCTACTTGAATTAAAATGTTCTCAAATGTATAGATCAAAACTGCAGGTGGTCTTTGCATTTTCTCAGTGATTGTGTGGGTTTTCTCCCAAATACATCTTTGTTAGTCAGAAGGGACACGAATGGATTAATGGGCCAAATCCAGTTTATTTTAACTGAAGCATTACATACTACAGGTAACCATCAAGGAATATTAAATTAAATTGAAAATCAACCACTTCACAAAAATAAAAAAAATTCTCTACAAAGTACTTCACACGTTATCTTTACTTCAATCCCATGATTTTTAAGTACACAAAGCTCAGCCATCGTGTAAACATTGGGCAACAAATATGGTGTTCCTTCTGGAACAAGGCCAACATTTCACAATGTTATTAACAGTTAAAACAAGAAACTTGCCAATAACTGGTCTGTTAATGTTAAAACTACATTTCTTAGCTGACTGCAGTTCACCATTAACCAAAAAGTGATTTGAGTTCTTATGTGGTTGTGCAAAAAAAAAGTTATTTTGATTATTAAAAATTCAATCTAGGGCACCACAGACCTGGGTTCAAATCTAGCCCCTGTTTGAAAATAGTTTGTATGTTTTATCCATGGTTTCCTCCCACCTTTCAAAATGTACAAGGATTTAGATTAATTGGAGTATTTGGGCAGCATGGGTTAGAAGGCCCTGTTACTATGTTGGATGTCCAAAATTTAAAAATAAATCAACTTTAGCTCCAAATACATGAACACATTTTTACCATGAACAATTAGTTGCTTATGGCTGGCATAATTTCCTAGCAAGAAAACAAAAATATACACGATAGCCATGAATTACAAATTCCACTATCTCCTTGAAGCAGAATAAAGGGCAGGCTTCTGGAGAGCAAAGTGGGTAAGATTCCATCTGACAACTTAATGGTTTGATCTTTTAGATATATCAGAGCAGCCATCATCTAGAGTACCACATTAAGCTAAAACAGCAAAAGTATTACTGTCAGCAATAGGATTTGTTGCATTCAACGGCAAAAGTCCCTTGAATGAGGCTAAATGCACCTTACATCTAACTAATCACACACATCGGAGCAAAGATGGAGACTAATTTTAATAGACATTGCAGGTAACCAGCCATTTTCTTTTTATCACCAGCAGTTTTAAATATCAATTAAATTTAATCTGAATTCAAATTCATTAGAACTAATTAAATGTCTCATCATAAACATTTAAAGGCCATTGACAGCTGCATGCTGATCAATTGGGACAACTGAATGCAGACTTTAGATCAATTCCACAAGCCAGTAAAAGACTGCGGCTCGGTACGATGAGAACATAATTTACAAATTCGCTGACGATACCATGGTAGTGGGTTGCACAAGCTGTGACAAGTCAGCACAGGAGCGAGATTGAAAACTTGGCAGAATGGGACACCGACAACAAACTCACACTCAATGTCACTAAAACCAAGAAGCTGATTAATGACTTCCAGAAGGAGAAAACCAGAGGTGTTCAATCCAGTGATCACTCAGGGAAAATCAGAGGTGGAGAGGGCAAGCAAATTAAGTTCTTGGGAGCCACTATCTCTGGTTGCTGATCATTTAGACTGGAGTCTGTTGGCCACAGGAACACTGGAGGCAAATCCTCCAACACTGACTCGGGAGGAAGTCTTGGTTCTCTTTGACTGCAAGATGCACCTGGCAATTTCTGCTGATGGCAAATCAATCTGTCTTATGCAAACTTTGATGCACAACTGAGACCTAGAACCTCTAAGCAATAGGAATACCATCAAAGCACGGACACAAAGTTCTCTTCAAAATAAAATGTGATTTCTTGCTCCTCATTAGTGCCTCCAAATCATTCAGTATTAAGTATGCTACTATAATTAACACCAGCATCATACAGACCAATATCTCTACTTAACTCAATTACAAGATAATAGCGAAATTGTTAGCAAACAGATTGGCCGATTTGGTACCAAAAGTAGTAAAACAAGATCAAACTGGATTTATTAAGAAAAGGCAAACAGTGGATAATGTCTGTAAATTTATTAATCTAATTCATGCAGTTCAAGGAAATAAGAAACCAACAGTGGCTGTTGCTTTAGATGCAGAAAAAGCCTTTGACAGAGTAGAGTAGAGCTACTTAAAGTATTACAGAAGTTCAATCTATCAGAAAAATATAGAAATTGGATTCTTCTTTGGCTTGGCTTCGCGACGAAGATTTATGGAGGGGGTAAAAAGTCCACGTCAGCTGCAGGCTCGTTTGTGGCTGACCAGTCCGATGCGGGACAGGCAGACACGATTGCAGCGGTTGCAAGGGAAAATTGGTTGGTTGGGGTTGGGTGTTGGGTTTTTCCTCCTTTGCCTTTTGTCAGTGAGGTGGGCTCTGCGGTCTTCTTCAAAGGAGGCTGCTGCCCGCCAAACTGTGAGGCGCCAAGATGCACGGTTTGAGGCGTTATCAGCCCACTGGCGGTGGTCAATGTGGCAGGCACCAAGAGATTTCTTTAGGCAGTCCTTGTACCTTTTCTTTGGTGCACCTCTGTCACGGTGGCCAGTGGAGAGCTCGCCATATAATACGATCTTGGGAAGGCGATGGTCCTCCATTCTGGAGACGTGACCCATCCAGCGCAGCTGGATCTTCAGCAGCGTGGACTCGATGCTGTCGACCTCTGCCATCTCGAGTACCTCGACGTTAGGGGTGTGAGCGCTCCAATGGATGTTGAGGATGGAGCGGAGACAACGCTGGTGGAAGCGTTCTAGGAGCCGTAGGTGGTGCCGGTAGAGGACCCATGATTCGGAGCCGAACAGGAGTGTGGGTATGACAACGGCTCTGTATACGCTTATCTTTGTGAGGTTTTTCAGTTGGTTGTTTTTCCAGACTCTTTTGTGTAGTCTTCCAAAGGCACTATTTGCCTTGGCGAGTCTGTTGTCTATCTCATTGTCGATCCTTGCATCTGATGAAATGGTGCAGCCGAGATAGGTAAACTGGTTGACCGTTTTGAGTTTTGTGTGCCCGATGGAGATGTGGGGGGGCTGGTAGTCATGGTGGGGAGCTGGCTGATGGAGGACCTCAGTTTTCTTCAGGCTGACTTCCAGGCCAAACATTTTGGCAGTTTCCGCAAAGCAGGACGTCAAGCTCACAGCTCAGAAATTGGATTAAAGCATTGTATAATGGACCGTTGGCGAAGGTAGCAGTAAATGGATATGTATCGAATCAAATATGTATCCCTGTCAACTAGACAGGGATGTCCATTATCCCCCTCATTGTTCGCCTTAGCAATAGAACCTTTGGCAGAACTGATAAGAATAGAAAATAATATAAGAGGGATAAAAATAAAGGAGTATAAAATCAGCTTATATGCAGATGACATCATAGAATACCTAACAGAACCAGAGATATCAATGAAAGAATTACATAAGAAATTGAAGATTTATCGGGGTACAAGATCAACGCATATAAAAGTGAAGTGATGGCAATGAGTAACGCGGATTATACAGAATTTAAAAAAGAATCACCATTTAAATGGCAAACAAGCAATCCGATACCTAGGTATCAGGTTAGATATTAACTTAAGCCACTTGCACAAACTAAATTATCAGCCACTAACAAATAAATTGCAGGAAGACTTGGAACAATGGAAATAATTACCACTAATGTTGATAGGGAGGATAAACTGCATTAAAATGAACGTGTTCCCAAGGATACAATGCTTATTTCAAACGTTAAAAAAAATTCTGTTAAGGGAATTGGGAATGAACTAAAGAAAATAATAAGGAAATTCTTGTGGAAAGGGAGGAAACCGAGGGTCGCATTAGATAAATTAACAGAGAGGTATAACCAAGGTGGTTTGCCACCTTGAAATTATTATAGAGGCGCACAATTAAGGTATTTTCAGATTTTTACGAGACAAGGGAAAAACCAGACTAGACTAAGATAGAACTAGATAAAATAGGGGACAAGGTACCGGAACATATACTTTATAAGTGGGATGAAAAGCTGGTGCAATATAAAAGCTCATCAGTATTGCAAGATTTACTTAATACATGGAAGAAGATCCACTTAGAAAGGAAAAAAAATTAACAAACACCAAAATTATTATTGGCACAAAATCCACTAATCTCTTTTACAATAGATAACCTCTTCTTTAAAGAATGGGATAGAAAAGGAATCAAAAGAATAGAAAATTGTTTTTTGGGAAATAATTCATTAACATTTGAACAGTTGAAGTATAAATATGGAATAACTTATGCACAATGTTTGCATATCATCAAATGAAAGCTTATTTAAAGGATAAATTGGGAAACAGATTGAGATTACCTGAAGGAAGCAGCTTTGAATATGTGATTACAGACACAATGATAATTAAAAAGATTTATAACCAACATGTACATTAAGCTGCAAGATAAAGAAAATGATAAAATAAGCTATAAAGCTAAACAGAAGTGGAAAAAGGATTTAAACAGATTAAAAAATGAAGTCTGGAACTATGAAGAATACAATAAACACAAGGTTACGCATGATACAGTATAATTGGTTACACAGGGTATATATCACTCCTCAAAAGTTAAAAGAATAGGATTTAACATTATCGGATAGATGTGTTCGCTATAAGAAGGAAATGGGAACAACAGTACATGCAATTTGGGCATGTACGAAAGTGAATACGTTTTGGGAAGAACTAAATCAGATATTAAATAACATTACAAAAAATACACAGATCTTTCTTTTAAGTAAAACAAGTAAAAAAAAAATTAGGCCTCAAATTGGATAAAGTGCAAAAAAAAAATCATGATAGATGTAGTAAAAAAATGTATAATGTCAACTTGGAAAATGGAAGAGAGCATGAGAATACACCAATGGTACATGGAAATGAATACATATATTCCATTGGAAAAAAATAACATACAATTTAAAAAATAATCACATTGTTTGAACAAATTTGGGAACCATACACGGAACATAACAGAGAGAGCTTGCCTCGGACCTCTTATCACCTAAAATGAAAATAAGACAAAATGACTAGATTCAGTGTGTAACAAATAGATGGCACATTTTTCTTGTTTATTTTCCTTTGTGTGAAGATATTGTTTTATGGTTTTATTGTATTGTACATGTTGAATGGAGACGTGACCTACCCAGCGCAGTTGGATCTTCAGCAGCGTGGATTCGATTCTGTCAGCCTCTGCCATCTCGAGTACCTCGACGTTGGTGATGAAGTCGCTCCAATGAATGTTGAGGCTGGAGCGGAGACAACGCTGGTGAAAGAGTTCTAGGAGCCGTAGGTGATGCCAGAAGAGGACCCACGATTCGGAGCCGAACAGGAATGTGGGTACGACAACAGCTGTCCACGCTAATCTTTGTGAGGTTTTTCAGTTGGTGGTTTTTCCAGACTCTTTTGTGTAGTCTTCCAAAGGCACTATTTGCCTTGGCGAGTCTGTTGTCTATCTCGTTGTCGATCCTTGCATCCGATGAAATGGTGCAGCCGAGATAGGTCACATCTCCAAAATGGAGGACCATCGCCTTCCAAAGATCATGTTATATGGCGAGCTCTCCTCTGACCACCGAGACAGAGGTGCACCAAAGAAGAGGTACAAGGACTGCCTAAAGAAATCTCTTGGTGCCTGCCACATTGACCACCGCCAGTGGGCTGATACCGCCTCAAACCGTGCATCTTGGTGCCTCTCAGTTCGGCAGGCAGCAACGTCCTTTGAAGAAGACCGCAGAGCCCACCTCACTGACAAAAGACAAAGGAGGAAAAACCCAACCCCTACCAACCAATTTTCCCTTGCAACCGTGTCGGCCTATCCCGCATCAGACTTGTCAGCCACAAACGAGCCTGCAGCTGGACATTACCCCTCCATTAATCTTCGTCCGTGAAGCCAAGCCCAAGATATGTTGAATATTTATGGGTTTTGGAGAAAGGTGGGAAGAGGGTAGGGAGGGAAAGGGGAAAAAAGCCACTGTATAAATTTAATGAGAAACATTTGTACATATTTTGGTTGATATGGTTCAGTGGGGAAAATAAAAAAATTATAAAAAAGTATGCTACTATAATATTCTGTAATCAAAGCTAAAACACCATTCCTAAAATTATGGATCAAGTCAAGTCATCTTTATATGTCGTTCATACCATGCTCACATAATAAAGATGAGAGAGCATTTCTCCAGGATCAGAGCACATTTACATAAATGCAGGTTAAGATAGAAGTTAAACAAATTAAATATTAAGACGTACACTCTAAGAGTCCCCGGTACGAAGGTACTCTCTGCACATGTTCTGCGAGTTCAGGAGTCTGATGACCAGGTGAAAAAAACTGTTGCCAATCTGGACGTATGGGCCCTAGTGCTGAAGTACCTTCTACCAGATGGCAGAAGGGTGAACTGTTTACTTGAGGGGTGTGTTGAGTACTTCACAATGTATATTGCCTTTCACCTGCATTGAGTGTTGTGGTTATCCCTCATGGTTGGAAGAAAGCATCTAATGATCTTTTCCACTGACTTCACTATTCTCAGCAGGGTCTTGTGATCAGAGAAGGTACAGCTACCAAACCAGGAAGTGATACAATTGCACAGGACGCTCTCAATACATCTTCTGTAGAATGAAACGAGGATTTTTGGGGGGTGGGGGGCAGTGGTGGGAGATGAACTTTCCCCAGTCTTTGCAGGAAGTAGGTTTCTTGGCTATGATGTTGGTGTTTCGGGACTAGGGTAAGATTCTCCGCCAAGCAACTTGATACTCTTGACAAACTCAATAGTGGAGCCATCAGCAGAGGGAGGTCCTGGACCCACCTGAATTTGACAACCATCCCTTGCTTTTTTTAAAAAAAAAACATTGATACAAGTTGTTGGCTCTGCACCAGACTATTAGTGGCTGCACCTCATCTCTGTACATTGGCTCGTCATTCTTACTAATCATGTTGCCAGCAAACTTGATGAGGTTCAAGCTGTGTTTAGCTGCATTCATGGGCCAACAGATGGAATGGAGTACAAGGAAGGAAGTTCTACCTAAAAATATAATTACTTGAATCTAATTTCTAATAGCTGTTTTTCCAGATGTGATTTAACAAAAATTATTTGGTCATATTAATTTTATTAAAATGAAATATTTTGTCCCGATTTGGTACAAAAATCTGTACCAATTTTTGTTCCCAAATTATTTTTCGATTCACTTGATTCAGTTATATCGTGTTATATATGGAATGGTAGACACCCTATTCTACACAAAGTTTTCTTACAGGGATGGTGGTATGCCTCGACCTAACTTTATATTTGATTACTGGGCAGTCAATATACAATGTCTTTCTTGCATTTGGTCACATTTTCAGAATTATACTGACCATTGTGGGCATCTATGGACCCGAATTCCCCCAAAATTTCTAATTTTGCTTCTTGACTCTTCACTTCCATTTTTTCAATTAAGTTGAACAATAATCCCACTGTTAAGCACGATGAGAATTTGGACACAGATTAGAAAACATTATACACTTCATAATTTTTCTCTCAAGTCTTATTTAATCACCTTTTTCAACTTCTCTGCAGGTATTCGAAGTTTTAAAGATCTTTTCATTGACGGCTACTTTGCATCATTTAATCATCTTTGTTAAGTTTAACTTGCCTGACTCATTCTTTTTCCCCCAGTTATTTCTAAGTCTGGCATTTTCTTCAATCTCAAATTTCTGGGATAAAAGTTGAAATGTGAAAAAGATTTAGGACATAAAATAGCTGAAGAAGCCGGATGGAAATTTGTCAGAATAGTATTCGGAAATTAATTAATGCTAGACTAGCGAAGATTAATTATAATTTTATTCATCAGCTATATTTAATGCCAGAGAAATTAAAAAAAAATTGGTCTTAGTAAGTTGGATTCTTGTTTTCGATGTGATCAGACGGCCAATACTATTTTGCATACTGTTTGGCTTTGTGATCGATTGCAACAGTTTTGGAAAGGTATTCAATCTGTTTTTAACAGTTTATATAATATCCATCTTGTATTAGATCCCGATATATTTTTATTAGGGAACATGCAATCATTAATTGATTTAGGTTTAGAGGATTATCAGATTTCCTTTATCTATTTAGCTTTAGTCGTGGCTAAGAAATGTACAGCACTCACTTGGAAAGATAAATATATACTAACTTTAGATAAGTGGTATTTGGAGATGAAATTTTGTTTGACTATGGAAAGGATATCTTTTTCAATTCAGGATAAGATGTCTTTTTATAAGTTAAAGTGGACTCCGTTTGCTAATTATATGCATTTAAGTTTGATTTAAATATATGTTTAAGCGTGATATTTTAGTATTGATAATTTTTTTTGTTAGAATTTTTTTTAGGTTAAGTTTTATCTCTTTTTTTGTAAGTGGGCATTTTTTTTCCCCATATATAATATTGTTAATTTTATTAACTCTTCACTCTTTATTTTGGGGGAGGGAGGGTTGGACTAATTTTAAGTTAGATTACTAATATTGTGTTACAATCAACTGGGGGGGGTTATTTTGTGTAGTTTTCTGATGTAATATTGTAATCATACCATTTTAATTTTTTTTAAATTTTTCTTTAAATGTAATTCTCTATTGTATTCATGTTATAAAATTTTAAATAAAGTCTTCAAAAAAAATCTCAAATTTCTGATTTCTCCAAAGTATCTGAAACAAATTTAGTTGATGAGATTTTTAAGTTTTCAGCCCCTTCGTGAAGGTTTAATATGCATCATTTATGAGAAGCTATTACATTTAAAACAGGCCTCATTATTTAAAATCAAATGCCTGGGAACAGGACCTAAATTTGACTATATCAGATGAAGATTGGGATGTTATTTTTAAGATGGTTACTAGCTCTTCACTTGTCATTGTTTATTGCAATTGAAAGTAGCACATAGAGTGCACATGTTTAAGGCTAAATTGTCTTGCTTATATTCTGAAACAAGTTCTTTTGATAGGTACAAGAGAGAAGCTTCCTTAATTCATATGTTCTGGACATATTGTAGTCTTGAAAAGTACTGGAGATAATTTTTTCTCACCCCATCTTTAATTTTTAAGATATAATTAGCACCAAATCCTTTGATTGCTCACTTTGGAACAACTGCAAACAATGGTGTTCTTTTGTCTTCAGTTAAGAGTCACTCTTTCTCTTTTGACAAGACATGCAATTTTGCTTAAATGAAAGGATGTTGCCCTGCCCACTCATGTTCAATGGCTGGGGTCATGTCCTGTCTGAACATGGAAAAGATTTGATATTCAGTTAATAATTCAGGTACAAGATTTCAGATGCTGTGGGGGGTCATTCATGACTGAATTTCCCACTTAATTTTTCAACACAATTTGACTGACCTACCTCTTTAATTCCTTTGCTTTTATTTTAATACAAAGCACATATAAATCATAGAGGTAAGGGAAAGGGTTGTGATTTCCTTTCCCCTCTTTTCCCTTTTGTTTGAATACAACATACTACCCAGACTATGATTTATGGATGTGTTTTTCAATTTATATATTGTCTTGATGCACTAATTGCTTAAAAGCCATGTATAACACTTCATAATGGATTTTCATTTCATTTTAAAATTTGTATTGCTTAAAACTAATTCATTTAACAAGTAAAACCCATATCCAGACATGGATCCATGAGAAGCATAGCTGAGGATTTCAACTAAAGGTGTTGAATTAAAACAAATTCTCAAATGTCTCAGGAATAAGAACTTACTACAAATATCCATCTGCTTCACCATTGACACAATTTAGCCAATACGACTTGATGCTTATTTGGCTCCTCAGTTTAGAAGCAAAAGATATGGAAAATAAATGCTGACACACATGTATCTCATCCCATCTCATGCATGGTAGCCATAAACTTAAAAACCATCCTAATTTACAGATAACTACTCTTCCTTCACAATCAAGCATAATACTCAACTTGAATGGGCAGATGATCTTTTACAGATTATTAATCTTAATATTTCCAAAGTTCCAAATTCAAATGTAAACTGCTAAAGGGCAATAGCACCAGAGAGAACCCCCCCCCCCTCCCACCACCTTGTTGAGAAGGAGAACCATGGAAGATGACCCTACAAGAAGGCGACTACTGCAGTGGATGAGCAAGGGGCCAGGAGCTGAAGGACCCAAACAGGCTGCAGGCAGTTGTCGAACCCACTGCTGGTGACTGGGCTCATGGGAACCAGATATTGGAACCAGAATCTGACAGCACAGAGGGCAAAGGCTCCTAAAAAGCCTCAAAGGCTGAAGACTTCCTGATCATGTTATAGAGATTTGGACTTGGAGCTCGGGTGGCTGACTGGTCTGTGTGGCTACAAAGGCTGAGAGAGCACTGAAGGTGAATCCAGTGTCTGAAAGGGACTCTTTCTCCTATTGCTAGGGTGTCAGGCAATGCACCTGGAGATTCATTGTTTGCCTTACAGGAGACAAAAATTGAAATACAACTCCAATTATCCAAAAATCAGATTATCCAAAATTGTCAGTTATCAGAAAATTTTTTGACTCGGGAGTGACATCTGTTCAGCTCAGAAATCTTTCTTGGAAATTGAAGATTTCAGAGAAGAAAAAACAGAAATTCTCATTTATACAAAAAATTTTGAAGCCAAAATTACATAATCTCACCTCTGAAATAATTCAGATAACAGAAGATATTCAAAACAAATCAGAAAATCCTCAGTTACCCAAATTTTTTCCCCCAGATCACATTGAGTAGAATTGAATTTTTGGTACTGGATTTTTATTTAGGTTGGGTTTTTTTGGTGAGAATTAAACATTATTTCACACTTAAAATCCTTCCCTTGTTTGTTGTTTAAACACTGTTACAAGTGATTTGTTGTTGCTACTGAGTTATTTTTTTTTTAAAAAATGACCAGTTATCTGAAAATATCATTCATCCAAAGTAGTCAAGTCCTGACCACTTTGGATAATCAGATTTGTATGGTATTATATACAAGGTGCACCTTAACTTACGATGGGGTTATGTTCTGGCAAACCCATCATAGATTTAAAAAAAAACATGTCAAAAATACCGCACCTACCACTTTTTATAATTAAATTTTGAATACCTTTATTCCACACTGAAAAAAAAACAATGAATTACACAACTGAAAGCTTGAAGGAAGTTTGAATTAACTAAATTTAATTACTGGATGGTGAATCCAAAATTGAAAGTACAGATTCAAACCATTGTAACTTCAAAAAAAATCACATCAGACCATTGTAAGTAGGAAGAAAACAGAATACAGTTATTTTACAGGGGTAACCTCTGTACCATCACAAATCCAGAAAAAACATCTAGTGCCAACATCAAGCAACCTAGAGCAGCCATTCACCCCTTTTTGACTCTTATCCCCTTCGGACTTTGCTCAAAGCTTTTGGGCCCCTTCCCTGTAAATTTTTGGCATCTTCCATATTTCATTCCTACCGACTACATGTTTTAAAAAAAATATTGATCTTACACAAGGTAAAGAAAAGGCTGTCATTTAAATGTGTTATGGCCCCCAGGAGGGCTGAAGGACCTCCATGAGGAATAGCAGGTCTAGAGTCTCCGAAAAAGAGGCAAAACAAGAAACTTTAGCCCAGTTATCATGCCAAGAGCTTTACACCACAAATGCCCTTCAGTCTAATGTGCAATTCTAACCAGGGTCTAACTAAGCTAGCCCCAAACATTTCCTAATTATGAAGCTGTCTGAATGCCTACTCACGTGGCAATCGTACCCACCTCCACCAGCTCGTATGCCCCTCAAATTTCTTACAAATCTTTCCCTTCTCAAATCTACAACTGAGATTGGAGAAAGATCGGAGATTGGGAGAGACTAACCACCATTTAAAACTTTCGTAAGGCTCCCCACCACCCAGCTTCCTACACAGCAGGAGAATAACCCTAACCTGTCAGCTTCTCCTCATGATCCAAACCTGCCCGTCCTGGTCCACAGACCAGCTGAATGACATCCCTCTCCATCTGGGCAATCAGAAGTGCACACAATACACCAAAATGCAGGGCAAACTCCTTTTCCACCACTGTCTATACAGACTTATCCCAGCAGCTGGGGCACATCCAGTGAACAGTATTACTATGCAAACTGCAATGCTTGACATTTTATGCAAAATATGCATAACACTCCAAGGCCCAGCCACCAAGCTTTGAGCCAATGAAGTGTGATAGGGGGCCAGGAGGCTAAAATGAGCCAATAGGTTGCTGCTTCCACCACGCCACTGCCTTTCGAGGAGTCTCCGACTCCCCTCCCCCCCCCCCTCCCCCTCCCCCACTCCCCCTCCCCCTCTCCCTCTCCCTCTCCCCCTCTCCCCCTCCCCCTCCCCCTCTCCCCCTCCCCCTCCCTTCCCTTCCCCCTCCCTCCCTCCCTCCCTCCGGCCACAGCTCCGGCTGCCGATGCGCAGCGAGGAAGAGAAGGCGCTTCTGCTGCACCGGGCCTAGCGCCAGGCCCGGGCTGGCGATTAAATCAACCGCTTCCCTCCCTCCCCTCCCCTCCCGCGCTCACTCACCCCCTAAAACCGGCCTCAGCCTCGACACCAGGAGCAGCAGCCAGATGCAGAGCTCGCCCGCTCGGTTCCCGGTCATCTCCCGCGTCCACCCGGCCTCTTCGCTCTTCCCCGCCGCTCAAACTTCCTCCGCCATGAGCCCGTTTTTTGAGGGGGGCTCTCCTTTTTAAAGCCTTTCCATGCGCCGTCATCGGCGGCGCCGACCAATCAGAGGCTCCCACACAGCCCCGGCGTCGAGGAAGCGGCGGCACGCCACGTGTCCTTATCGCGTCGGCGCGGTGGGGGGGGGGGGGGGGGGCCAATGAGATCCGACGAGCCGCCGCTCTCGAGCGGCTCGTGGACGAGTCTGCGCGCGGGGGGGGGGGACAAGGGTGGGAAAGCAGCAGAGGGAGGTCACGTCAGCTTCATGGGGCAAGGGAGAGTCGAGACAGTGCGCATGCGTATTGAAATGCTGACAATGGTTGTCAATTAACATTGATGTTGACCAGTCTCCACACAAAGGGGAAAATATCAAAGTCCTTACTTATTGTCAGAGTGGAAGTAAGTCCATACTTATTGTCAGAGTGCATACATGACCGTCAAGTTTCGTCATCCTCTTGCTCTCTGGTCCTCGGTGCAAAACACGCAGACACGCAACCAGACATAACACACAGACATACAGACAGACGATACATAGGCAGGGCAGGTATTCTTTTATATAATAAATATTGTTTCGTGAAAACGAGAGACTTGGATGGTTACCGCGAGCAGTTCCTTCGGTCGTTCAGCATTCTCATTGCCCGTGCGAAGAAGCTGTTCCTCAGCCTGGTGGTGCTGGCTCTGATACTCCTGTATCTCTCAGGACAAAAAAATAAACTCCAGAGGGTTGTTAAATCGCCTGCGGCACCGGACATCTGCACGAGACGGTGTCTTAAGAAAGCTGCCTCTATCCGCAAAGAGCCTCACGCCCCTCTTCCACCGGGGAAAAAGGCACAGGAGCCTTTCGACAACCACTCAAAGGCACAAGAATAGCTTCTTCCTTGCTGCCATCAGATTTCTGAATAATCAGTGAATCGAAGACTTTTCGTGCATTATTATTTTAATATTTTTATTTATAGTAATGTTGTAAGACAGTTATGCTTTGCACCATGATGCTGCTGGAAAAGATTGAATTTCATTCTGATTCGCTTTCTCAATGGGAGCAGGTGAAAGATGCTGTGTGAAGGATGCAAAGGGGTCCTGAATGATTTTGCCTGCCCTCTTCAGAAAAGGATCCCAGTTAAAATTCAAAATGTTGTGACTGCCCCTGCAAGGAGGTACACTGTCAAATATATTGAGAATTATAGATTCTTTTGAATTTATATGCATCTAATGTTAATGATGAAAAATTTATTCTAGAAACCTTTCTTAATTTAGCAGATGCACATGAAAATGTTTTAATAGGAGGAGGTTTTAATTTTTGACTGTATCCTTTTTTTTAAACCATTTAACAGTTTATGGCATGGAAACAGGCCATCTCAGCCCTTCAAGTCCACGCCGGTTCACTCAAACAACTCCGCTACATCCACCCGCCTATTCTTCACCCATAACCCTCCAACTCCCCTCTTATCCATGTATATATCCAGCCTCCTATGGCATAGGGAATACTTAAAGTGATATGTGAGTTGGAAGAAAAAGATTGGGAATCACTGCTCTATGCTATGATTTATGAAGGCTACATACCAAATGCCTTCTTAACCACCCTGTCAACATGGGAATCCACCTTCAGGGAATGCTGCATCATAACTCCAAGAAATCTTTGTTCTATTCCCCAGTGTCCTCCCCTTTACCACATGTGTCCTATTTTTATTATATTTTCTGAAAAGAAGCACCTCACATTTCTCTACATTAAATTCCATCTGCCATCTTTCAGCCCATTCTTCCAGACAAACCAAATCCCTCTAATCCCTGAGAACCTTCCTTGCTATCTACTAGAAAAGTTACAAGAGCTAAAGCAGCAAAGACTACTTAGGTATTAATGAGAAATTTGAATTTAATAGATGCATGGAGAAGAATTCATTTTTGTGAAAAGGATTATTGTTTTTATTCAAGTAGACAATTCTAGAATTTAGTTATTTTTTAACCAGAACAGATGCAAGGTAGGATTTTAGAAGTGAGAGTTTTTTTCATTCACCATTATTAATGACAATTGTAATTCCTGATAAAGAGAAATTGGTTCATAGATGGAGACTGAATCCATTATTACTAAAACGAATGGATTTTGTGATTTTATTAGAAGACAAATTCAGATATTTTGTGTACAAATTTGAACTCTGTGAATGATAAGTTTGTAATATCGGATGCTTTGAAAACATATTTGAGAGGGCAAATTATGTTTTACTTCAAAAATCAAAAAGGAGTAAATGAAAGAGATAGATCAATTAGAAAAAAAAGAAATAATGGTTTTGGAAAAGGATCTTCAATGGAGAGATTCTGAAGATAAAAGTAGACAACCAATTAACAAAAACTTCAATATAATACATTACAACCTACAGAACAAGGAAAGCAATTACTGTACAAGAAGAAAACAGAGATATTATGAATTAGGTGAACAAATCACATGAAGTACTTGCATGGCAACTAAAAGTGGAGCAGGGTTCGAGAATGATTAATGTAATTAAGAATGATTCCAATGTTATAAATGTCAAGAAATAAATGAATCTTTTAAGAATTTTTATTCTAAACTATATAGGTCAGAATCTTTAAAGAATGATAATAAAATAGATTTTTTTTAACCTCAAGTAAGTTTAAATATGAGGGAACGGACAAAACTGAGTGCACAACTCACACAGGTAGAGGTGAAGGAGGCAATAAATTTGTTACAAACTAATAAATCTCCAAGAGACAATGGCTTTCTGTCTGAATTTTGCAAAATAATTAAAGATTTATTAATTCCTATTTTCATGTAAATGTTAGATCAGGCATCAATTACACATACTTTCCCAGAAACATTTTCAATGGCAATAATTACTGTGATACCAAAAGAAGATAGAGACATTTAAAACCATTTTATAGACCAATTTCATTATTAAATGTATATTATAAGATTATTGCCAAAATTTTGGGAAATAGAATGTCTGAATTATTACCTAAATTAATAAATATGTATCAAACAGGCTTTGTAGGAAAAAAAGAGCTAATTGGCTGATAATGTAGCTAGATTAATAAATATACATTTAGCACAAAAAAAGATACTTAAGTGTTGGAGTGGCTCTAGATGCAGGAAACAAAAAGCATTTGATAGATTGATGTGGGACATTTTGTTTAAGGTGTTGGATAAATTTGGATTTGGACAGACTTTTATAAATTGGATTAAAGCATTATATAATGACCCTAAAGCTAAACTAGTGACTAACAGTTAAATATCTGTTCTAATCTAATTGACCAGATCTAGTAGACAAGGATGTCCCTTATATCCAGCTTTGTTCATATTAGCTATCGAGCCACTTGCAGAGGCAATTAGGAGAAATTTGGAAATTAAGGGATTTAGGGTTGGTCAAGAAGAGCGTAAAATTAGTTTATTTGCAATGAAGTTCTAATATATTGGACAGAACCTTGCAAAAATTACATTTTAATTTGGAAGAATATGGAAAGATTTCTGGTTATAAAATAACAAGATAAAAGTGAAAATATGCCTCTTATGGAAGGAGATTATACCCAATGTCAAAGAAATACTCAATTCGTATGGATAGTAATTAAAAATATATAAATTGAATTATTTACCATTGCTTAAAAAAGTTGAAGAAGATTTTTTTAAATGTATGATTTTACCTTAAACATTAGAAGGAAGAATTAATTGTGTTAAGATTAATATATTCCCAAGAATATAATATATTTTTCAAACTTTATCTATACTACTACCTCAAAAGATTTTTTTTCTTGTCAGGGAATTTGTTTGGGAAGGTAAAATGTGAAGAGTATCTATGTGAAAGTATGAATTAGGAGGCCTAAAGGTTCTTAATTTTAAGAATTACTATCTAGTGGCTCAAATGAGATTTGTTTAACTTTTTTTTGAAGGAGAAGAAAATCCAGTGTGTGTTGAAATAGAATTGGATGAAATAGTAGTGAGATCAGCAGAGGAATTCATAAATCAATGGGATTCAAAATTAATGGCCGGTGTTAAAGAAACACCATTCTGGAAGCACTTGATTAATGTTTGGAATAAGATAAATGATGAAATTGTAACAAAAGGAGGTATATCACTTAAAAAGCCTCAGATTCAAAATTGTCTTGTATCTTTTTCAAAGGATAACCAATTTTTAAAAACTTGGTTTCATAAAGGCATTAAAAATATTGAAGACTGTTATGAATGAGGCCAATTGATGTCACTTTAACAATTAAGGAATAAATATGGAATAATTAGTAACACTCTATTCTGTTATTTTCAACCGATGGGATATTTAAGGGAAAAGTTAAATCCATCTCTGTTATCTACTTATCGTGAGGTGGAAACTTTCATTAGGAGGGTAAATATTAAGAAATTTACTTCTACAATGTATCTTTTATTACATACAGGAACTCCTAAACATGGAGTTCATGTCCAGACAGAGGTGGGAGTTGGATTTGAATATTATAATTGATGAGCAAAGATGATCAGATTTCGGTTGAGACTTTATGACAAATACTATTACCGTAAGATATAGTTCAATATATATTTTTTACATCAGTTATACCTTACACCACAAAAATTGAACGAATGAAATCAGATTTATTAGATTAATATTTTAGGTGTGATGTGGAGATAAGAACTTTCTTGGATTCAACTTGGTCATGTCCCAAGGTAAGACCTTTCTGGGTGGACTTGGGGAATTTTTTAGAACAGGCACTGTACTTTCACAAAATACAGATTTTTTAAATGGGGAATATAGAAGGAACAAGACCTGAGTTAAAACTATCAATATGCCAATTGAAATTTGTTAAAAACATGACTTGTTCATGACGATAAATTCTGATTCTGATTTTCTTCACACAAAGGGTAGTGAGTGGATGAAATGAACTGCCCGAGGAAGTGGTCGAAGCGGGTACAATTGTAACGTTCATAAGTGATTAAGACAGGTACGTGGAAAGGAAATGTTTAGAGTGATAAGGCTAAAGACATGCAGAAATGCTGGAGGAACTCAGCCGGTCTGTCAACCTCCATAGGAGGTAAAAATATATTACTGATGTTTCAGGCCTGAGTCTTTCGTCAAGTTATAAGCAAAAAGCAGACAGGCATCAGAATTAAAGACTGAGAGGGGGAGGAGTCCAGATCAACAGACAAAAAATGTTGATTGGATAAGATAAAGAGGAAAGGGGAGAATTTAATTTGGCTCTGTGAAAGAAGACAGAGAGAAAGGGAAGAGAGAGGCAAAGAAGTGACGTGGAAATCAGATTCAAACTTGACTGTGGGAAGATGGAATGCAGAATTCAAAGTTATATTCCCTTGGAGAATATTACATTTAATTTAAAAAATAAACATGGTACATTTTTGTAAATTTGTTTCCCATATATGTAGTAGTGTTCTTCCTGCTCCTTGAGACTTGTCTTAATCTTCTCTAAATTAATTGTATAGAAATTCTGGTGCAATCCTGTATGTTGGATAGTGATCTCTGAGCGATTCATGAAGATTTTTCTTTTTTTTTAATATTACTATACATTATATTTTTCTTATATATAAACTTCTTTGGGGGTGGGTGGGTTTGGGGGAGGATGTAGGGTGGGGAAGGGGAGGGATTATAGCCATCATAATTATCATTGCAATCTTCTTAAATTTGCATTATATATTCTTTCTTCTTTGGCTTGGCTTCGCGGATGAAGATTTATGGAGGGGGTAAATGTTCACGTCAGCTGCAGGCTCGTTTGTGGCTGACAAGTCCGATGCGGGACAGGCAGACACGGTTGCAGCGGTTGCAGGGGAAAATTGGTTGGTTGGGGTTGGATGTTGGGTTTTTCCTCCTTTGCCTTTTGTCAGTGAGGTGGGCTCTGCGGTCTTCTTCAAAGGAGGTTGCTGCCTGCCGAACTGTGAGGCGCCAAGATGCACGGTTTGAGGTGGTATCAGCCCACTGGCGGTGGTCAATGTGGCAGGCACCAAGAGATTTCTTTCAGCAGTCCTTGTACCTTTTCTTTGGTGCACCTCTGTCACGGTGCCCAGTGGAGAGCTCGCCATATAACACGATCTTGGGAAGGCGATGGTCCTCCATTCTGGAGACGTGACCCACCCAGCGCAGCTGGATCTTCAACAGCATGGACTCGATGCTGTCGGCCTCGGCCATCTCGAGTACTTCGACGTTAGGGATGAAAGCGCTCCAGTGAATGTTGAGGATGGAGCAGAGACAACGCTGGTGGAAGCGTTCTAGGAGCTGTAGGTGATACCGGTAGAGGACCCATGATTCAGAGAAAACTGAGGTCCTCCATCAGCCAGCTCCCCACCATGACTACCAGCCCCCCCACATCTCCATCGGGCACACAAAACTCAAAACGGTCAACCAGTTTACCTATCTCGGCTGCACCATTTCATCGGATGCAAGGATCGACAACGAGATAGACAACAGACTCGCCAAGGCAAATAGAGCCTTTGGAAGACTACACAAAAGAGTCTGGAAAGTATATATTAATTCTTTATTAAAAATTCAAGAAAAAGAAAATGATCCTGGTAGATCATGGTGGGGGTGGGGGGTGGGTGAAGAGAGATTCTAATGATCCTCTCTGCCATTCTTGCGGCTCTGTGGACTGACCTCTGCAGCAACCCTACCACACTTCGATGCAGCTGGCCAGGGCACTCTCGATAGAGCTCCGAGGGAAGGTTAACATTAGGGTGGTCAGTAGGTTTTCCCGCTTCATTGTTCTTAGGAAGTGCAGTCACCGTGGCACCTTCCTGGCAAATGAGGATATGTTGTGTGTCCACAATAGGTCGCTAGTTAATTGAATTCCAAGGAACTTGGTGCTCACCACTCTATCCACTACAGAGTTGATGCTGCATAGTGGAGTGTGTTTGTTCCTGATATCTACGATCATCTCCTTTGTCTTATCCGTGTTGAAACTCAGGTTAGTATTCTCATCCCTTATCACGACTTATTGTTGTTGCCAATGAGGCCAACTACAGTTGTATCATCCTCAAAGGAGACAGGGCTCAGGCCCGAAACTTTGATTATGTATCTTTAGTTATATAAAGTACACTCTTTGACCTGCTGGGGTTCTCCAGCATTGTTTTGCTTCAATCATGGTGTCTGCAGACCTTAATGTTTTACATCTGAGATTTTTTTTATGAACATGTCTCAACACAAAGGGGAATATATCAAAGTTCATACTTATTGTCAGAGTACAAGGATTCAGCACACAAACATGCTGGAGAAATTCTTCAGGTCACACAGCATCCATAGGAAATGAAGGCCTGGGCCTTTCATCAGGGATGCTGGGTGACCTGCTGAATTTCTCCAGCACGTTTCTGCACTGCACTCAACCCCAACATCTGCAGACTTTCTTGTTTAACTCAGAAAATTTTGACAGAGATAGGAATATGATTTTTCCTTCTCAAGAAATCTTAGAGGTCATTGGCATGGAAATGCCATTTTGGCCACTCTGACCAAGCTTGTCCTATTTCCCTCTATATTGTCCAAACCCTGTTGCATTCCCTTGCTGACATGCCTGTCCATGGTCTCATGCACTGCCAGACTGAAATCATCTGCAACACTTCACCTTCCGTCTGGGCACCCTCCAACCAGATGGCATTAACATTTGACTTCCCCAGTTTCTGTTAAACCTCCATCTTCATTTTCTTGTCTCTTTTGATCTAGTTCTGTCTGCCCCTCTCTTCCCTTTCTCTCTGTCATAGAAGATAGGAGCAGGAGTAGGTCATTCGACCCTTCGAGCCTGCTCCGCCATTCAACGAGATCATGGCTGATCTTAAAGTACAGTACCCCGTCCCCGCCTTCTCTCCATAACCTTTAATACCCTTATACTGAAGAAATAGATCTAATTCCCTCTTAAATAGATTTAATGAACCTGCCTCTACTGGCCTCTGTGGCAATGAATTCCACAGATTCACCACCTTCTGGGTCAAGAAATTCCTCCTCATCTCGGTCCTAAATGGTTTGCCTATTATCCTCAAACCATGGCCCCGGGTTCTAGATTTTCCCATCCTTGGAAACATCCCATCTACATCCATTCTGTCCAGTCCTGCCAGAATTTTATTGGTCTCTATGAGATCCCCTCTCAATCTTCTAAACTCCAGCGAGTAGATTGAGAGGGGATCTCATAGAGACCTATAAAATTCTGTCTTCTTTCACAGAGCCAAATTAAATTCTCTCCATTCCTCTTTATCTTATCCAATCAACATTTTTTTGTCTGTTGGTCTGGACTCCTCCCCCCCTCAGTCTTTAATTCTGATGCCTGTCTGCTTTTTGCTTATACCTTGATGAAAGACTCAGGCCTGAAACATCAGTAATATATTTTTATCTCCTATGGAGGTTGACAGACCGGCTGAGTTCCTCCAGCATTTCTGCATGTCTTTAGCCTTATCACTCTAAACATTTCCTTTCCACGTACCTGTCTTAATCACTTATGAATGTTACAATTGTACCCGCTTCGACCACTTCCTCGGGCAGTTCATTTCATCCACTCACTACCCTTTGTGTGAAGAAAATCAGAATCAGAATTTATCGTCATGAACAAGTCATGTTTTGCAAACATCTTACAACATTATTATTAAAAAAAAATAATAGGGCACGAAAAGTAAGGCAGTGTCTGGTTCATTGATTATTCAGGAATCTTAAGGCAGTGGGGAAGAAGCTGCCCTTGTGCCAATGGATGATCGTCTTTAGGCTCTTGTACCTTTTTGCCGATGGTAGCAGAGTGAAAAGAGCATGACCTGTGTGGCGAGGATAGAAGCTGCTTTTTTAAGACACCTCCTAGATGTCCTCGATGCAGTTAAGTTTGGTGCCTGTGATGTCACTGGCTGAGTTAACAGCACACTAGAGTTTATTCTTGTCCTGAGTGTTGGCGCCTCCATACCAGGCAGTGATTCAACCAGCCAGAATGCTCTCCACGGTACACCTGTAGAAATTTACGAGAGTCTTCGGTGACATACCGAATCTCCTCAGACACTTCACGAAGTATAGCTGCTGGCAAGCCTTCTTTGTGATTGCATCAACATGGAGGCCCCAGGACAGATCTTTGGAGATGTTGACCCTCTCCACTGCTGAGCCCTCGATGAGGACTGGGTCATGTTCCCCTGACTTCCTTCTGAGGTCCACAATCATCTCCTCGATTTTACTGACATTGAGTGGAAGGTTGTTGTCATTATACTATTCAATGAGCTGATCTATCTCCCTCCTGTCCGCTTCCTCATTGCAGTTTGTGATTCTGCCGACAACTGTGGTGTCATTGGCCAACCTGGCCACATAGGTGCATAATGAGTAGAGCAGCGGGCTAAGCATGCATCCTTGGGATGAGCTTATGTTGATAATTAGTGAAGTGGAGACATTGTTTCCAATTTGTACTGACTGTGGTCTTCCGATAAGAAAGTCAAGGATCCAGATGCAGAGGGGAGTGCAGAGGCTTAGAGTTTGTAGCTTCTTGAGCAGCACTGAGGGAATAAAGGTACTAAAGGCCAAACTGTAGTCGATGAAGAGCAGCTGTATGTATGAATTGCTGTTTTCGAGGTGACCTGGAGCTGAGTGGGGAGACAGTGATATTTCATCTGCTGTGACGTTGGGCAAATTGTCACGCGTCCAGATCTTTGCTTAAGTATGTGTTAATTCTCTCCATGAGCAGCCTCTCAAAGCATATCATCACAGTAGAAGTTAGTGCTTCTGGGCACAGGAAAGATATGAGGGTGTCCCTTAGGTCCCTTTTAAATCTTTTCCCTCTCACCTTAAATCTATGCCCTACTCAGGAGAATACGGTTCTGACTATTTTCCTTCATATCTTTCCTGTGTGCAATATTCAATATGTGGTCTCACCAATAAAGTAATTCTATCAATTATTGCATCAAATTCATTGCATGTAGGAAAATCCGAAAGTACTTGATGCTGGAATATTGAAGCATGAATCTTTTGTGTTTAAGGTCATACCTTTCCTCTTTTCTGATAGGTTAAGCTTTCAGTCAAAAAGCTTTCAATGTATCCAGCATGGATATCCTCTCTTATTTAAGCAACCTAAGAGCAGAAAATAATGGTTGCAAAGACTAATACTATAGTAAAGCACAGGAAGGAAAATAAGGGAGCAAAGTATTGATATTCCAGTCAGGATATTTTAAAGCAAATTACAATTCGCACATTATTTCTTCAACTAAAGCAGAGATAAGTGTTATCAGTTGGCGCCAGACCAAGTATTAGTGGGGGCTTATGGTAACCGTGGGGAGCACAATTTGATGCTCGAAAACTCACTGGGTGGGATGGGAAGGGGGGAAATGCAGAAAGGGGGAACTTACCATGTTAAATGCGGCATTCTGGGGTCCATAGGCCTTGCGCTGCCATGTTTCTTCTTGCGTGCATGTGCAGTGGATTGAAGGACCAGGGCCACTAGTGTCACTTCGATCAGCGGGAGGGGGGAAGTGACGCTAGTGGGCTCAGTGCTCCAATTAATTGCACATATGCCAGCCAGCACTAGCGCATACGTGCAAGAAGAAACATGGCCATGCAAGGCCTATGGACCCCAAAACATCGCATTTAATGTGGTATGAGACCCTTTTCTGTCCATACATCTCCAAATTGAGGACAAATTAACGTCTGGCTTGAGGTGGTGCTGGACTAAGGACAGATTATTATCCAGCTTAAAACCTGATGTCTGGCCACCCTAGTGTGGGTGGTGGGGGGAGGTGCCAGTCACATACCTCGTTTGAGGGAGTAATGCCCGTGAATGGCCTCCCCCTTGGCGCTGACCCTAAATGCCATTCACGTTCATGACAAGATTAGATTTCAGATTCTTTATCAAAGTACATACATGATATCACAAAAAACCCTAAGATTCTGTTTCCTGAATTACCAGGTATTGGTCATGCAAAAAAAACTGTACACAACTTACATGTGCAAACAAACTGATTATGCCATACAGAAAGAAATAAAAACAATCAATAAAGTGCAAAGGTAAGTGCAAAGGTAAAGTCCCTGATTGAATTTGTTGTTGAGGAGTTCGATGGTGGGGGGATAGCAGTAAAGTGCAAAGGTAAGTGCAAAGGTAAGTGCAAAGGTAAATCAATAAAGTGCAAAGGTAAGTGCAAAGGTAAAGTCCCTGATTGAATTTGTTGTTGGGGAGTTCGATGGTGGGGGGATAGCAGTAAAGTGCAAAGGTAAGTGCAAAGGTAAGTGCAAAGGTAAATCAATAAAGTGCAAAGGTAAGTGCAAAGGTAAAGTCCCTGATTGAATTTGTTGTTGAGGAGTTCGATGGTGGGGGGATAGCAGCTGTTCCTAAGCCTGGCAGTGCGAGTCTTGTGGCAACTATACCTCTTTGCTGACGGTAGTAGCGAGAACAGAGCGTATGCTGGGTAGTGTTCATCCTTGATGATTGCTTCTGCTCTTCAATGGCAGCGATCCCTGTGGATAAAGCGTGCAAATGACAATGGAAAAATTAAAGCTACATGAGACTGAATTGCATCTGGATGGTTCATTTCCCAGCTATTGCATAAATTGGGCAAATGCTTTAAAACATGATGTGGTGACATGTATATACTGTTCTGTGCTGTTTTGTGTATAAGTGGCTTGCTCACCCACTGCTGACGACTCGATCCCCTGTAACCCCTCCCCCGTGACCTGGCCATAAAGGTCGACCTCCCTGCCCTCTTCCGTTCATTCGTGTGGTCGGGCCAGCTGAAATGTAATGTGTATTTGGAGTCATTGATAGGTTGTATCACATGACTGGTTGATTTTATGGCACTACTGGTCCAATAGATTTATATCAGTTTGCAGAATTCTTCATGCTCTTTAAACTGAATTAGCGGTTTGAAATCCAATCTTACCAGCTGAGGGCACTAAAGTACTAAAACAAGGAAGAACTGAGAAAGAATTCCAGGAAGAGCTCAGCGGATCAGACAGCATCTATGGGTGGAAATAGCCAGTTGATGCTTCGACTCTGAATCTTTATCAAGACTAAAATTAAAAAAAAAAATATTTATTTAAAGGGGGATGAAGCTGTGCCAGAGAAATGAACAGTCAGGTAGAGTGAAAGACCATTAGGAAAAGGGGGGGGGATGGAGAGATGGGGAGGAGGTTGGGGAATGTTAGCGAGAGAAAAGAAAATTGAGTTCAGGAGTAGGTAAAGAAGCAATGAAAACAGAGGAATGAAAATGGGATGGGGTTATCTAAAATTAGAAAACTCAATATCCATGTAATTAGATTTAAACTTGTTCAGGATGAATGTGATGTGTTGTTCCTCAAGTTTCCATTGAACCTCACTCCGAAAATGGATGAAGCTGTGGACAGACATGTAATTGGCAGAATGGACGGGAGTTAAAATGGTTAGCTATGGGAAGTTCAAAATTAGATCCATCAACAGATGTTGGGCGAAGCAGTCACCCACTGTTTCTTGTCACTTGCTGTCCTATCTCTAGGTTACTATTTTCGATCTTTGGATTCTGCCTGACCTGCTGAGTTTCTTTGTCTACTCAAGATTCCACCATCTGCAGCTTTTTGTTTCTCTCCTTGGAAAGGAATTTTGTCTTATCAGAATTCTGTGGACTTATATCTGGCTGTCCGGACAAATACAAATCCATTTAAAATACATCTTTATGACAGGGAAGTGTATGTACCAAGTGGATCCACACCTCCATGCAAGTTATAGCCAATACAGAGGGTTCCGACTCATAGATGTAAAGATAAGGAGTTTCAATAAAACATTGACAGCATAGTTAAAAATGGGCGGCATAGGGTTAGCGCACTGGTTAACGTAACGCTCTTCCAGTGTCAGCGACCCAGGTTCGAATCTGGTGCTTTCTGTCAGGAGTTTACACATTCTTCCTTTGTCTGTGAGGGTTTCCACTGGGCACTCCAGTTTCCTCCCACCCTTCTTAACCAATGGGGGGGGGGTTGTAGGTTAATTGGGATATTTGGGTGGCATGGGCTTGTGGGCCGGAAAGGCCTGTTACGGTGTTGTACGTCCAAATTATATATTTAAAAAAAATGTACTTTATTCAAGTGTTGATGACGGACTGCTTCTTGAATATTTTATGCCCAGGGAACAGTTATTCACACAACACCCTCCTTAACAGGATGACAACCTGAAAGCAGCAATTATTATTCACATTCATTTTGAAGACTGCCATTGTTTTCAAGTTTGCAAGTGTTTGCAAGTTTGTTCTTTTTAATGGAGGAAACAAAAGAGTAGAATCCAAGTGATTTTTTTTTTAGTGGACGTATAGAGACCCTTGACTAGGAATTGAGAATAAGTAGAGAGTGCATCGAAAATGGACAAGTCCAGTTTTAGGCAATTGAGCCCGTCAGTATGTTTTAGCCTCTGTATTGTATCAAATCGTCTACCAAACGGTATTCGTCTTTGTCTGGGACTTGAACTTCCATCCTTCCAGTCGACAGAAACAACCGGTAATACACATTCACTCCTGGAGGACTTTTGAGAAAGAATAAAGAAGAACTTGCACTCATAACAATGCAATCCCTATTGTCCCAAAACCTTTTACAGCATGATGAAAGCTTTCTCTGGTAAACTATTTCTATTGACCTGCCAGTGACTCATTTATGAAACTCAATGGAATTGTAACGATAGGATGAATGAAATAGAATATTTGATAATCTCATTCAAAATAAAATTTGCTTAGTTTTACCCACAAAGGCTCGATGCCAGTATCTGGGAGTAGGATAGTCCATTTTCTGGTTGTCAAGGACTTTTGCTTTATAAATTTCCTGATACTATGCATCCAGGCACCATGATTTTCAGCAGTGATATATTATTCATTAAAATGAGGTGGAAAATAAATCATACCATTCAAAAAAAATCTCCATTTACTATTTTAGAGTGTCCTCTGGGACTGTGCAATGTGAACCATATGATGATAACATTCAAGTTGACATGTTTCTGAAAACAGCAATGTGATAGTGGGCAAAAAAATCTTTTAGTGATTATGAGTTTCAGTAGAGGGTTGTATAAAAAGGGGCAATGAGTTAGCAAATGGAGATTGAAAACTTGGATAAATGGAGTACCAATAACCTCACACTCAATATCACCAAAACCAAGGAGCTGATTGTGACTTCAGGAATGGAAAACTCGAGGTGTATCTTTGGGGGATCAAAGGTGGAGAGGGTGAGCAAATTTAAGTTCTTGGGAGTCATTATCTCTGAGGATCTTTCCTGGATCCAACACATTAATGGCATCATGGAGAAAACACGTCAGGGCCTCTACTTCCTCTTTGGTATGATATTGGAAACCTTTTCTACACGTGACGGCAAGTGTGCTGACCAACTGCTTCACAGACTGGTATGGGAACATCAATACCCCTGGGGCTAAAGCCTTACAAAAGGTAGAGGACACAGCCCAGGACATCACAGGCAAAACCATCCCTGACATTGAGAACATCCACAGGGAACACTGCTGTTGAAGAGCTGCAGCAATGCTCAAGGATCCACATAGCCCAGGACATGCTCTGTTCTCACTGCTACCATCAGGAAAGAGGCATAAGTGCCACAAGGCTTGCACCACCAGGTTCAGGAACAGCTGCTATCCCTTCACCATCAGAGTCCTCAAAAACAGACTCATTTAAGGACTCTCAGGGCTATGGGCTTAGCCCACTCCTGTTCGTGCTTCTGACCCACGATCTAGCTCCAACAATGTCATCAAGTTTGCCTCATCAACAACAATGATGAGTGGCAGCTGCTCCACTTCCACCATCGGACTCCTCAATAGCAAACTCAATTAGAGACTCATTTAAGGACCCTTACTTGTGCATTTTATTGATTTTTATTTTGCTGTATTGCACAGTCAGCTTGTTTACCATTCTTTATTTGTTTACATATGTACAATGGGTACAGTTTTTTTGCACTCCCAGAAAGTGGTTATTCTGCCTCACCCACAGGAAAAAAAGAATCTCAGTGTTGCATGTGATGTCAAGTATTCTGACAATAAATCTGAAATTTGATATGAAATCTGAGTTAGGGATAAATAGTTGACCCACAATACGATAGACAACTCCCATCCCTTCCTCAAAGCAGTGCCATGGAATCTTTTCTCTTCTGCCAAGAGACTTGTGTCATTATCAAGAAGATTGCAATTCTGACAATGCAACCCCACATTTCTTCAGTGTTCCAGCAGTGCCAGGGTTTTAAGTTTTTTTCTCTCTCTGAAGTTACACAACTTACAACTTCTAATTGGGTCGCAAGAATGTTTTCCATTGAACCACTCACATAGAGCAGCGGAAAAAAGCAAAATAGAAGGATAGATCTAGGCTTACCAGAAGTTGTTTCCATTAAATGTAAGGGTCATGGAATAAAAAAGATTGGAGCTGTCAGATTTGGGAAAAGTTGATGTACTACCCTTAGGGAAGATCTGTAAATTTGCTGAATATGACACAACGTTCCTGTACCTTGCAGTTGAGTCAGAAGGTTTATTTGCAGATGGTATTTAAATTTTTGGCAGCTGGTCATTTATCATCGGAGCACTAATTAAATAAAAATGTATGTTTTCCAGCCCATTAATGCAGATTTAAGAATAAGCAGGTCAACTGAAGGACAAAATTTCATTCCCCCAATATATTGTAAAAAATCTCTCAAATTATTTCCATTGCTAGAAGTAAAACAGGAAAATGTGCCGACACTATGGTGAAAGAGAGAGTGAAGTGAGCCACTGAGCACCTTTGCAACAGTAACAGAGACCTCCCAGTAGCCACCCATTTCAGTTCTATGTCACACTCCCATACTCACATATCTGTCCATGGCCTTTATGCACTGCCCCACCAAGACCACCTGCAAATTAGAGGAGCAATACCTGATTTTCCACCTGGGCACTCTCCAACCAGATGTCATCAACATTAACTTTTCCAGTTTCTGCTAACCTGAGCTCCTCTTCCCCCTCCCCTTCCCTTCACCTTTCCAGTTCTCCTCCCTCCCCTTCCCTTCCCTTCACCTCACCTTAGATCTCTGCTGTCTCCTCCCTCCCTTCTCCACCTGTCACCTCCTGCCTTGCGATCACTCCTTCCCTCCAACTCTTTTGTTCAGATGCCTACTGACATTTTTCCATACCTTGATGAAGGGCTCAAGCCCAAAACATTGCTTATGTATTTTTACCTTTGCTATGTAAAGGACACTGCTTGATCTGCTGAGTTTCTCCACCTTTGCATTTTTACTCTTTCCATTGCTATTTTGGTGCAGTATTTTCTGATGATTACAGGGCTTTTGCAAGTTTATCAGGAATTACTGTTCCTTTTCAATTGACTTGGAAAGGCACAAAAAGCTGGTGAAGTATTTAAACATGTATCTGTTACACCAAAGTTAAATCAAAATTTTGTCCTGTGCTTATTTTAAGCAATGGACCATTTTTGGTTCTCCCCAAATCCTCATCGAATATTGTTCATTAGTTGCTTTATGATGTTGAGTTTTATATTTAGATTAATTTATTTTTATGGACAGTTTTATTTTAGATTGTTGGTGTTCTGTTAAATTTACATGAAGACTTCTTAATCAGATTACCCAGGTGTTACAATATCAAACCAGCAACCACAAAGAAGGCATATCACACAGGCGTAAAGATGAACAATTACTTTATTAACAAAAAATTCACCTTCAAACTTTAATTCAAAATCCCCTCTTTTATAACAATGCCCACTGGTTACTATGCAAATTTCTATAACAGTGTAAAACCAATAAATTCCCCAGCCTAAATATAACATATGTAATTAAAGTCTAAGCTACACTCCCAACCAGCCCACAGAAAAACTTAGACACAAAACAAACACAAAACACACAAGACTCTCAAAACTTCGATCTCAACTGTAGCAAAGATCATAAACAAAATTCAGTTTGTTTGGTAAACTGAAGCCAAAAGATCTTTGAGAGAGAGCACTAAATTCGAAATTGTCTTGTGTTACTTGCAGAGAGAGGAACCACTGGCTTGGTCCGGATCCTTCTGGCTGCCTTCGGAATGTTCATCCTTTTTGAAATCCCAACATTCTAAACTGTCCTCCAGTCCATGACTCATGCTCTGGGCCTCCTTCCACTCCACAGCACCACCCAGTGGTGGTTTATCGTCCATGTCCAGAAATTTTAAGATCATTTTCTGTGCATGTTCAGTCCGTCTCCCACTCTCTCAGCAGTCCATCTTCACCTTGGCTCTCTAAGGCAAACTGTCACTTTTCAACATAAAACCACCCAACACATAGGTCAATACACAACACAGAACTCTGTAACACTTCCCCTGCTAAAAAAAATTTGGTTCACAAGAACAGGTTTTTAACAATTAATGGAAGTATTGCATAAATAAAATAAAATAAACATTCCATTTTTTTACAGTAAGTATGTAATTAGATTAATATATTGACAAACAATCTGCTATTATGTTATCTGTCCCCTTTATGTGTGTAATAATTAAATCATACACTTGTATCATTAAGCTCCAGTTCAATAACCGTCTGTTCTAATTTTTCATTTTAGACAGAAAAACTAATGGATTATGATCAATATATATTATTGAACGTTTTTGAGCATTACAAATATACACATCAAAATGTTGCAATGCTAAAACAAGCACTAATAACTCCTTCTCAAAGGTTGAATAGTTTTGTTGATGGACATTAATCTTTTTTGAGAAGTACGAAATAGGATGTTTTACTCCATCACCATCCTTCTTCTGTAACAGTACAGCACCAATTGCTTCATCACTGGCATCCACGGCTAAAGAGAATGGCTTTTCAAAGTTAGGGGACACAAGTATAGGCTGATGGCATAAAATGGCCTTTAACTTCAGAAACGCTTCCTGGCATGACCAGATAAATTTTTCTTTCTTTCCAAGTAGTTTTGTTAATGGGAGTGCAATTTCTGCAAAGTTTTTACAAAATCTATGATAGTAGCCAATCATAGCTAGAAATCTCCGAAGAGTTTTCTTATTACCGGGGATAGGGAACACAGTGAGAGCCAATACTTTCACTCCAAATGGTGCCACCTGTCCCTGTCCTACCACAAAACCCAGATAAATGACAATGGCATGTCCAAACTCACTCTTGTGCAAATTCACTGTGAGGTGTGCTTCCACCAATCTCTGAAATAACTGCTGTAATTCAAGCATGTGTTCTTCCCATGTATCCGTGCCAATTACTAAATCATCGATATAGGCTCCTGTGTGCTCTAAACCCTGAATTACCGCATTAATCATTCTCTAAAATGTGCCAGGTGCATTTTTCATTCCAAAAGGCATAACATTATACTCATACAATCCTGAAGGTGTAACAAATGCAGAAATCTCCCTGCCTCTCTCTGTCAAAGGAACACACCAGTATCCTTTTAAGAGATCAATCTTTGTAAGAAACTTAGCCTTCCCCACCTTATCTATATAATCATCTATTCTGGGAATAGGGAATGCATCAGTCTTTGTCACCATGTTTACATTTCGATAATCTGTACAAAATCTAATTGAGTCATCTGGCTTTGGCACCAGAACACAGGGTGAACTCCAATTTGAACTTGATTTTTGGATGATGTAATTTTTGAGCATATAATCCACTTCTTGATCCAACAATATTCTCTTTTCCTGATTAACTCGGTAAGGATGCTGCTCAGCATCACCAACCTCCACCTCATGACAAGCCACAATAGTTCTTCTTGGAACATCTGGGACTATATCCTTAAATTTCATAAGTAATGTCTTCATTTCTCCCCTTTCTGATTTAACTTGGTTTCTATGTTTTGCAAAACTATGGAATTTTCCAGCCTGGGGCTTATCACTTTCTGTGCTCCATGACCTTCCACGAAACTTATCTCCTCCTTACTTTCCTCTATAACCAGAACATTGGTTGGAATCCTTGTCTCCTCCTCAGTCATTTTCTCAAAGTAAGGTTTAAGCATGTTCACGTGACAGACCTGTGTTTCTCTTCAATGATGAGGCATCTCAGTGATATAGGTGACCTGGTGAATTTTTGATTTCACCTTATATGGTCCTGAAAACTGAGCTCTCAAACGGTTTGACCTCATTGGAAATAAAACCAATACTTCGTCGCAGGTTTAATGTCCCTAATTTTTGCTTTTTGATCCCTGACTTCATGATCAAACACCAACTCAAATGGACTAAAGCCAAGAGACTCCTGAGTTGCCTCTCTAACAGCAAACAATAACAAATGGATTCTTTCATCCCAATCCTTTTTATTTTCCATGCAGTAAGCCCTCATCATATTTTTCACAGTTAAATTAAACCTTTCCAAGGACCCTTGACTTTCAGGATGATAGGCAGATGACACAATTTGATGGGCTCCCAATTCATACACCAACTGGTGAAATATTCCAGACATAAAATTGCTCCCTTGGTCCGATTGAATTTCCCTTTGTAGGCCAAACAGTGTGAAAAATGTTAGCATAGCCTTCACAATCATCTTTGCTTTAATGTTTCTCAGGAGAATAGCCTCTGGAAATCTTGAAGCCATGCACATGAGTGTTAACAAATATTCATTTCCTGTTTTGGTTTTTGGCAATGGGCCAACACAATCCACTATCACTTTTGAGAAGGGCTCCCCGAAAGCAGGGATGGGTTGTAAAGATACCACTTGTGGTCCTTGATTTGGCTTGCCCACTAGTTGACAAGTGTGACAGGTTCTATAAAAAGTTCACAATATCCTTTCTTAATTTCGGCCAATAAACCTGTTTCCTTATCTTTTCTACCATCTTTTCACTCCAAGTTGACCTCCTAAAGGTGTACTATGAGCGAACTTTAATATTTCATTCCTGTAAGTTTTGGGAATTACAACTTGTCTTATTACCACCCAGTTTTCACTGGCAGGTATCACTTGTGGTCTCCACTTTCTCATCAATATTCCATCTTGAACAAAGTAACCTACTGGCACAGTTTCAATTCCCTGGTTAGTCAGAATCTTATCTGACTAGGCGCAGGTGTACAAAGCTGCAAAGAGCAGTGGGAAACTGGAAGATTGGGAAAACTTTAAGAGACAACAAGGAGTTACAAAGCGAGTAATAAGAAATGGGAAAAAGGATTATGAAAGTAAAGTGGCACAAAATATAAAAACAGAAAGCAAAAAATTTTATAAATATATAAAACGGAAGAGGGTGGCCAGAGTTAACATAGGACCCTTGGAGGATGAGAAAGGAAAACTGGTAGGAAAAAATGAGGAAATGGCCGAGGCATTAAACAAATATTTTGTGTCAGTCTTCACGGTGGAAGAGCCCAAGTGCGGAGTTAAGGATGCGAATGTTGGGGAGGGCCTTGATAAAATAGTTGTTACAAAGTAAGTAGTGATGGAGAAACTAATGGGACTAAAGCCAGACAAATCACCTGGTCCTGATGATATGCATCCAAGGGTTCTGAAGGAAATGGCAGAAGTTATAGTTGATGCATTGGTGGTCATAGACCAAAATTCCTTGGATTCTAGGCAGGTCCCGGCAGACTGGAAGACAGCAAATGTCACGCCACTTTTTAAGAAGGGATGTAGGCAGAAGACTGGAAATGATCGGCCAATTAGCTTGATGTCTGTAGTTGGAAAAATGCTTGAAGCCGTCATTAAAGATGAAATAGTGAAACTTTTGGAACGTAAAGGTTCAATCATGCAGACACAGCATGGTTTTAGAAAGGGAAGATCTTGTTTGACAAACTTGTTAGGATTCTTTGAGGATATAATGGGTGCGGTGGATAGAGGGAAACAGGTTGATGTTGTATATTTGGATTTCCAGAAAGCGATTGATAAGGTGCCGCACAAGAGATTTATCAGTAAGTTACTGGAAAGTGGAGTCCGGGGAAGTATATTGGCCTGGATTGAAAGTTGGTTGTCTGACAGGAGGCAGAGAGTTGGGATAAATGGGAGTTTTTCAGGTTGGCAGAGAGTGGTAAGTGGGGTGCCACAGGGGTCAGTGTTAGGCCCACAACTGTTCATCATTTACATTGATGACTTGGAGGAGGAGACAAAATGTGATGTAGCCAAGTTTGCGGATGACACCAAATTGAGTGGAAGAGCAAATTGTAATGAGGATGTGGAGAGTCTGCAGAGGGATAGAGTTAAGCTGGATGAGTGGGCAAAGGTCTGGCAGATGGAGTACAATGTTAGTAAGTGTGAGGTTATCCACTTTGGCAAGAAAAATAGAAGAGCTGAATATCACTTAAAGGGTGAAAAACTAGAGCATGCTGTTGTGCAGAGGGACTTGGGAGGGCTTGTTCATGAATCGCAAAAAGTTAGGTTGCAGGTGCAGCAGGTTATTAAGAAGGCAAATGGAATGTTGGCCTACATCGCTAGAGGAATTGAATTCAGGAGTAGGGAGGTAATGTTGCAATTATATAAGGTACTGGTGAGACCGCACCTGGAGTACTGTGTCCAGTTCTGGTCTCCATATTTGAGGAAAGATATACTGACTTTGGAGACGGTCCAGGGGAGGTTTACTAGGTTGATCCCTGGGATGAAGGGGTTGACTTATGATGAAAGATTAAATTGTCTAGGATTGTATTCGCTCGAGTTCAGAAGAATGAGAGGAGATCTTATAGAAACATATAGGATTATGAAGGGTATGGATAGGATAGATGTAGGAAGGTTTTTTGAGCAGGCCGGGGTAACTAAAATGAGAGGACACAGTCTCAAGATTCGGGGGAGTAGATTTAGGACAGAGATGAGGAAAAATAGTTTTTCCCAGAGAGTAGTGAATGTTTGGAATTCTCTAGCCAGGGAAGTGGTTGAGGCTGCCTCATTAAACATATTTAAAATTCGGTTAGATAAATTTTTACATGATAGAGGAATTAGGGGATATGGGGAGAAGGCAGGTAGGTGGAGTTAGGTCATAAATTAGATCAGCCATGATCGTATTGAATGGCGGAGCAGGCTCGATGGGCCATTTTTGGCCTACTCCTGTCCTTATTCCTATGTTCCTATGTTATCCCAGCAAGATCAGGATCATGTTTTTGTCTGGCTATTAATTCTTCTCTTGACAACAGCAAAGCTGGATCCTTAGGTTTGTCCTCAATGAATGCCTCCACTACAGGATCATCACAGACTTTCTCTACCTCTAATTTTTTTCTAGATATGACTCTAGTAATGGCACACACAGGATAGATTTCCAAATCCTTTTCAGACTCATAAACCAATGGCTTAATTGTGAGTTTCACCAGAGGTATGACTTTACCCTCTGCTAAATCATTCCCTAACAAAAGAGAAACTCCATCCACTGGCAGACTTGATCTTATTCCTATCGTAACCGGGCCATTAACTAAGTCTGATTTCATCACTATTCTATGCAAAGGTATAGGCTCTGCTTCGCTACCAATGCCTTTAATCAAATTCACATCTCCAGTATTGGTCTCCTTACCAAAATTCAAAACGTTGCTTAATACATGCGATTGGGCTGCTCCAGTATCCTGCAGGATTTTAACTGGCACTTGACTGGATCCTTCTTTAACCAAAATGAAACCTTCATTCACGAATGGTTTAAAAATATCCCTAACTTTCTCACTCTGAACACAGGCGGTTGGTACCACCCCTTTCTCTTTCTTCCTTTTCAGTACAGGACAATTTGCTATTATGTGCCCTGGCTTCTTACAATAGTGGGAAATAACACTCAAAATCTTTTCCTTCACCCATTTCTCTTCCTCTCTTCCTTTAATCTCACTTCTAGATTTTCTTTCTACTCTACTTGGATTATCAGCAGTATTTCCTTTGAAATGTTTTCCCTGGTGTCCACTTAGGCTTGTGGGTTAAAGCATTTAACCAATTTAGCCAATTCTTGCCAAGTTTTTATGTTTTTCTTTGCCAAGTACACTTGAATATCATCAGGAACACAATTTTTAATCTCCTCAATCAGAATGATTTCCCTCAATAAATCAGTTATTTTCTACTTTCACTGCGGTGCACCACCGATCAAAACACACAATCTTCCTATAAGCAAAATCCAGGTAAGATTGGGTTGCTGCTTTTCTTAAACTCCTGAATGTCTGTCTATAAGCCTCTGGGACTAGTTCATAAGATTCGTAATCAGCTGCTTGTTGTACCGTGAGACACGAATACACCTGTTGGGCTTTCCCTTTAAGAACACTTTGTAGCAGGAGTGACCACTGGTCTGGTGGCCATTTTAAATTTACAGCTACTTTCTCAAAATGCTGAAAATACTGGTCTATTTCAGCTTCCTTAAATGGAGGAACTAACCTCACTTCTCCACTGACCAGAAACCTCTCTTCCTGACCAGCATGTGGGTTTTGGGCTTCTTCCTCTCTTTGTGTTAGGGTCAGCTTTAATTTAGCTAGTTCTAGCTCATGCTTTTGTTCTTTCTCTCTCTCCTCCCTTGCCAAAAGATCTTTGAGAGAGAGAGAGAGAGAGAGAGAGAGAGAGAGAGAGAGAGAGAGAGAGAGAGAGAGAGAGAGAGAGAGCACAAAGTTCAAAGTTGTCTTGTGTTGCTTGCAGAGAGAGGAACCACTGTCTTGGTCCGGATCCTTCTGGTTGCCTTTGGAATGTTCATCCATTTTGAAATCCCAACATACTAAACTGTCCTCCAGACCATAACTCATGCTCTGGGCCTTCTTCCACTCCACAGTGCCCCCATTGGTGGTTTGTCTTCCAAGTCCAGAAATTTCTAGATCATCTTCTGAACATGCCCGCTTCGTCTCCCACTTTCTCAGCAGTCCACCTTCACCTTGGCTCTTAAAGGCAAACTGTCACTTTTTAACATAAAACCACACAACACATAGGTCAATACACAACACAGGATTCTGTAACACAGGGAAAACAGTTCATCAATTGTTAATCTCATCAGTTCAGTCATAAAGAGAAGTTATGTACTATTTGTACCAAAGACCATTTGAAAATTTGAAAATTTCACACAGAAAAAACTGAACATGAGGCTATTGTGATAAACTACAAGGAAGTGATCTTGCAGCTAATTTGTGGTCATAAATTGTCTGTAACCTTTTTTTTATATAATTCTGCTGTAAGATTTCTGAATGGACAATGAACCATAGATACTACCTCACTTTCTTTCTTACTTATTTATTTATTGATCAAATGTAAAATGGTCCCATATCTTGACCATAAAGATAAATTGGATAATTAATCTTTATTGGATAATTATCCAACATAAATTGAATAATTCAGATTTTAATTTATTTAATTTTTGTGGAGTAAGATACAACGGATACAAAAAAATTATCCGCTGTAAGCCTATACCTTACATTAATTGTATTGCTTATTCTGTCCCAACATAGGTCAGACCAACAAAATGATCAACTTCTATACCCAAAATTTGATTCCCATTGCTGACTTGACTTATCTATCCCTTGATACTTCTTCAATCTTGCTGGACTCTCTGCCTCCACCACCCTTGATATTAAACCTCCCCTGGGTTTCTCCCTCCTCCAATGTACAGTTTGTGCAAGATTCCAGGCAACTGGTCCTGAATGTGAACGATGGTGAACTTTGATTAATGCCACAGTGGCAAAATATTGGAAACCTAAACACAAAAATTCTCGTCATGTTTGAAAGCAAAGGTTGAAGGTCCATCTATTTGCCTTTTAACAGAATGGGAGATCTGAAACTTTAATGACATTAACATTTAAGAAATAGGCTGAGTGCAAGCCATATGCACCCTTGAGGCCACTCTACCATTCAGTGAGTTTTTAGTTATCTGCAGTAAAATCTCCATCATCCAGAATTCAAGCTCCCGGAAAAAAAAAATCACAGAAAATAAACAGGTTAAAAAAAAAACAAAGTTTAAAATTGGTGCCCCCTAATGGTCAGTTCACAAATCATGCAACACACACTCAAGCAACTGGAAAATTCACTTACCTGGCATCTACCAATTTCCATAAGTGCCAGATACCAAGGGGGTTTTACTGTAATTGTCGCCTTCAGTTCTACCTGTTTGGCTTATTTGCATTGCAATTTCCTGTGCAGTCCAGCAACCTTTTATGGCGTTGAATGCAGAGACACAGCATCTGCAAAAAGCTAATCAGTTTAAAACATTCCAAAGATTGACAAACATCTGGGTAAAGAAATTCTCCATCATCAATTTTAAGTGAATATACCTTGCTCCTCAAATGCTGTCCCCTAGTTTCAGATTTATCCCCACCAGGGCAAACACCCTCACAACATTTATCAAAAAGTCCCTCAGGACCACACTGTATCTTCTTGTGTAATAGTTGATCCTGCGTAAAAGTCGACCCCTCCCCCATTCTGACCTAAAATTCCCATTTTTTTCTGTATATCGCTTGTAAAATTTGACCCCCCTCTTATTTTTGGCCCCAACTGCCCGCCAATCTGAGCTCCTGACACCCCAAACACTGACCTACCACCTGGTCTCAACCATCCAAGCTCCCAGTGGCTTGAATGTTGCAGGTACTTATCGCGGTCAAAAGTAGTATCTGTGTTTAACCCCACCTAAAAAAATTGGTCCCCAAAGCTCAACTAATACACAAGTATATATGGTAATCTCACAGATTACTGCTGTAAAATGAAAGCCAAGACCACAACAGTTCGATTACATCACGCAATCATATTAAGTATGGCAAAGTAAAAAAAAATCCAATTGCTGCTAAGTAGAAGCTGAAAATAAATTTAGCCAGGGCTGGGAATGCTCAGCAAGTCAGCCTATATGAGTGGAGAGAGAATTTTAACATTCATATTTAAGATCGATTTTCTTCCATCAGATCTGTCAGACCATTTTATAAATAGGTTTTAGAATAAAGTGAAGGATTTAGAGAAGCTTACCTCCAAGATACCAGTCTACCGTTGCTAAAGAAAATAAGAACAAAAATTAAATAAGAGCAGGGATACTACAATTGGTCACTCATGCTGGATCTTTATATTTTATCTCAGAGCTATTTTCCAGTACTTAATCCATTCCTCCTTTAATTCACCTTGCAACTAAAATTCTATCAATCTTCATTCTGAAAATACTCAGTGATTTAAAGCCTCCAGAGCCTCTTTGAGTTGAGAATTCCAAAAAAAAAATTCATTACAATCCAGTCAAAGAAAATTCTTCTTATCTCAGCAAATGAAAAAACAAACTCTGGTCTCTTGTGTCTTCTTTTTGCCTCACTCCTAAATATCCCAGCCACTTATGTCGAGACTGTAGCCCTTGATTCTTTTTGTATGCTTCAGTGAAATAACTCATTCTTTAATGAAAAATATGGACTGAGTCTGCTTAATCTCCTTGTGAAACAAACCTGCCATTCCAGGAACTAAATTGATAAACTTTCATTACACTCATTAAAATCAAAATCAGAATCAGGTTTATTGTCATGGGCATGTGTCACAAAATTTGTTCTTTTATGGTAGCATTACCTGTGCAAAAATTGCTATAAATTACACTTCCATAAATACACAATTTAAAAATCAATAAATAAATAAGTAAGAAAGTGAGGTAGTATCTATGGTTCATTGTCCATTCAGAAATCTTACAGCAGAAGGGAAGAAGCTGGTTTTGTAACATTAAATGTTCATCTTCAGGCTCCTATACATCCTTCCTGATAGTAGCAGTGAGAAGAGGTCATGGGTGGCAAGTGTCCTTGATGATAGAAGCTACTTTCTAGAGACACAATTCTTAGAGATGTTTTTAATGGAGTAAAGACTGATACCCATGATGGCACTCACTGAGTTCACAACCCTCTGTAGTCTTTTTCTGTCCTGTGCATCGCCACCTCCAGTGATTCAACCAGTCATAATGCTCTCCACAGTACACCTGTAGAAATTTGCAAGTCTTTGCTAATATACCAAATCTCCTCAAACGCCTCACGAAGTATAGCTGCAGATGAGCCTTCTTCATGATTGCATTAACATGGAGCTGCCAGGATAGGTCTTGAGAGTTGTTGACACCCAGGATTTTGAAGTTCTTAACCCTTTCCACTAGTGACCTCTAGATGTGACTGATTTCATTCTCCCGGATTTCCTTCTCCTGAAATCCACAATCAGTTCTTTAGTTTTGCTAACATTAAGTGCAAGGTTGTTGTTGTTACGGCACTCAACTAGCTGATCTATCTCCCTCCTGTACACTTCCTTATTGCCATCTGTGATCCTGCCAACAATCGTTAAGTCTGTAGATAGCATTTTGATGGTGCTTAGCCACACAGTCATGGGTGTAGAGAGAGCAGATCAGCAGGCGAAGTATGCATCCATGAGATGTGTTTATTGTCAGTGAGGAGGAGACAATCCACACTGTAAGGATCCAGTTGCAGAGGGAGGTGCAGAGGCCCAGGTTTTGAAGCTTGCTAACAAGTAGTGAGGGGATGATGGTGTTGAAAACTGAACTGTAATCGATTACTTTTTTCTAGATGATCCAGGACTGAGCGAGTGAGATTCCATCTGCTGTGAATGATGTGGCAGAAGGCAAATTGCATTGGGTCCAAGTCTTTACTGAGGTACATGTTAATTCTGACCATGTCCAACTTCTCAAAGCATTTAATTACTGTAGGTACGAGGGCTGCTGTGCAATAGTAATTGAGGCAACTCTGTTCTTCATGGGCACCTATATGATTTTTTTTCTCACAACTTTATTTATTCGTTCAACAAGGTTATTACATACAATAAAAAAAATACATATTGTGAACAATAAAATTTTTTATATAAAAAAGAAAAGAGAAAAAAAAAGAAGAACCCCCCCTCCCCCTCTCAACCAGCTCTCTTTAGGAGAGCCAAAAAGAAAAAAAAATATATTTACTAAAATCTAACCAAAGTAAATTTAAATGTAAATATTCTGAATATAAAGACCACTTATTAAGAAAAAAAAGAGTAATTATCATGTAAAACATATGTGATTTTTTTTCCATTACCAAACAAGTTTTCATCTCATTATGCCATCTATTAATATCAGTCACATTAACATTTTTCCATGTACTTGCTATACATTTTTTTTGCTACAGATAGAGCTAAATATACAAAAGCAATCTGAAATTTATCTAATCCCAAATCTTTCAAAGGCTTCAACTTACCCAACAAAAATATCGCTGGGTCTAAAAGTATTTTAATCTTATACAAATGTTCCAAAAACAAATGAATTGCTTTCCAAAAGGATTGTATATGTACACATAACGAAACAGCATGAAAAAAATGTTCTAACCGAATTATCACATCTAAAACAAGAGTCTGATTCACTAAAACCATATATTTTTTAAAACTTTTCAGGTGTTAAATACAATTGACCTAAAAAATTGTAATTAACCATTGCATAATGAACATTTATCAATCTAGTAACATTATCATGGCAAATATCTAACCAGTCATCCTCAGAAAAAGTAAGGTTAATATCCTTTTCCCATTTAATCTTAGATCTATCCCATCTCTTTTTTTCCACACTCTCCTGTAATGTTTCATACATCAATGAAATAGATCCCTTCTTTGGTACAATCACAAGAAAAGATTCAATTTTTTTCTTTTTCATTCAAATGTGTCTCTTGTAAAAAAGCAATATCAATTTTCATCTTTTTGATATATGCCAAAACTTTATTACACTTGATCGGGTTGTTTAATCCCTGAACATTAAAAGTAGAAAACTTCAAATTTGACATATCTAATACAATTACTAAATATAAAAAATAATCACAAAATTATCAATAACAAAGAAAAAAAATTATATATAGAACCCCCAAATTAAAATACATAGGCCCTCCAAGTAAAAATAATATTCGTTAATATGAAGAAGAAAAAAAACAACAAAAAAAACTCCAAAAACTACCAAAAGGTAGTAACTCCCTAAAAAAACCTAACCCTAACCCTAACCCTATCCCTAACCCTAACCCTAACCCTAACCCTAACCCTAACCCTAATGTGGATTACCCACTAGTGACTGATGACTAACAAAGAAATTAGTGCAATCCCTTCCTCCCCAGCCAGCTAATCAAAAATATTAACATATTACAAAAAAAAATTCAGCCTTGAGATTCCAGTCCAGAACGTGAACTCATTTCAAGAGTAGATGAACTCTTTCCATTCCCGTTCTTTCCATTTCTGCCATTTTTCCCATTTCCAAGACCATCAGATTTTCTTTTAGGAGATAATGATGGACTTCTTCTTTGTCCTCTGACATCTGGTAGCGAATTAGCAAAAACCATCGCCTCATGTTCATTCTCAAAGAATTGAGACTGATAGTTTCCATAAAACACTTTCAACACAGCAGGGTAACGAAAAGCAAATTTGTAACCTTTACGCCATAAAACGTCTTTAACTGGATTAAATTCACGTCAACGTCTGATAACATCTTGACTCAAATCAGGGTAGAAGAAAACTCTACTATTCTGAACCATCATTGGAGCTTGCCTTTGTCTTGGATTTTGAAATGCAAGTCGTAGAATTGTCTCTCTATCCAAACAGTTCAAATAGTGAACTGTCACAGCTCTTGGAGGTTGACCAGGTAAAGGTGTTCTTCTTAAAGCTCTATGTGCTCTTTCCAATACCAATCCATCAGGAAAAGACTCTTCCCCTAACATCTGGGGAATCCAATTTTTAAAAATTTTCGACAGGATCTTGACCTTCTCTACCTTCTGGTAAACCCACAATTTTCACGTTATTTCTTCTGCTTTGATTTTCCAAATAATCCATATTTTTTGTTAATTCTCTTTCCCGGGCTCCTAAATCTTTAACTGATTTTCCACCTTTATTATTGTTTCTGTATTGGATTGTACCTGTTGTTTACATTCAGAAAAGGAAGCTTCAATTTTTTTTAAAAATTTCCCAATTTTCTTTAGCTTCTGCCTTAACCACAGTTAAGTCTAAACTCATATCAGTATTCATTTGAACCAGCTGATTCAACTGACCAGTAATGATATCCAAATAAGAAGCAATACCTTCAAACATCGTGTAAACAGGTTGAGATGCAATTTGGAATGCAGGATCCGGTTCCACAATTTGTAACTCACTTTCTTCCAGCTCTTCTTCCATTTCCTGTATAGTGGTAGAGTAAGGTAAGCCCTCTTCTGGTTGTACTTCAAAAGGCAGCATTCTAATCGTTTTGCTGCGAGTTTGGACACCCAACAACGACCCCTCGACTTCCTCAGGAGGTCGTCGCTGTATCCCCCCGCAGACCATTTTTTAATAAAATTACGGAATCCTCCATAATTTGCAGCGCTACTCAAACCTCCAGTCATTATAAACTGTGTGTCTAACATCACAACTCTCTTCCTCTGCACTCCCATCTCTTCCAACAAGGTTGTTTTTTTGTGGCAAGCCTCCAGGCTCATGCCCAACTTCTCGGGAGCGTGCTCCTTCTTCCACAAAACGGGTCGAACCAACGCCATCTTGAGACTGGTGAGTGGCTGTTACTTTAACTTTTGTCCCCACTGGCGATCGCTGAAACTCGGGGATCACTGAAATCGAGTCTGAGGCTGTTTCAGGTTGTTTAGGCCCTAAATCTTCTGTACTCCGAAACTGTATTTTCTTTTGTAACTGAGACTTTTTTTTTACATTAGTAGCCATAATGGCTCACCAAAATATCAAACTAAAAATTAAAATTTTAAAATTAAAAATAAAGAGTTAAAAAACGGGTACTTAAAAGTCTGACCAGAGAGGGCAGGGATTACACGTCTAGTCTCTACGCCATCTCGCCACGCCCCCAGCACCTATATGATTGATGCCCTTTTGAAGCAGTGTGAGATTGAAAATGTCCATGAAGTATCTCGCTAGTTGGTTTGCACAGATTTTCAGTACCATGCCAGAAACGCCATCAGGGCCTGATGCCTTGCAAGCGTTCGCCCTCTTCTACAGGGATTCTCATTTGGTGCTGTTTAATTCTTTTCATATAGATTTTAAATGCATCCATCCTTTGGTGAAAAACTAGGACTGGATGCAATATTCCAGAATCAGGCCCACTAAGGCCTTTTATAATTGCACAAGACATCTCAATTCTTGTTCTCTAATTATCTTGCCTTAAAGGTCAACATATAATTTTGCGCTCATGATTGTTTACTTCACTGCATATTAATTCTCAGTGGTTCATGATCAAGGACACCCAGGTTCAGACACTTTTCAAACTCTCTCTGCATAAATACATACTACATTTTCTTCTGAAGTGCATGGCCTTGGTAATGTTTTCTTTTGATATTCTGTCTGCCATGTCTTTGCCCATTCACTTGTCCATGTATCCCTGTAACTGCTCTGTATCCTGTTTTCAGTCCACACTGTGAACCAGATTTGTGACATCATTCACAATCAGATCAAACAATTACATTTCTCTTGATTCTTTCAGCTGAACTTTTGATGTAGATTCAGAACCACTGATCCTCTGCAAACCTCTCATCATCTCTCCCTAACCTAAGAATAATTCCGGTTCTAACAAATATCCAAGTCACATCAAGGGCGGATTGGTAACATCATCTCCTCCTCGCTGACCATCAACAAAAGGGTACCCTAAGGCTGTATGCTTAATCTCTTGCTTTATTCCCTGTATACAGGGTACTTATGAATGCATAGTGAAGTTCAGCTCCAATGCAATCTATAAATTTGTTGACCGAATAACTGGGAATGATGAGTCAGAATACAGGAAGGAGATCCATCTAGTTGAGGGTGCCAGGACAACAATTTTGCTCTCAACATTACCAAAACCAGGGAGCTAATTGTTGATTTTAAGAAAGGGAAGCTGAGGGAATACACCTGTCAATATTGATAGCATGGAGGTGGAAAGGATTATTACCTTTAAATTCCACATCTCAAAAGATCTCTCCTGGAGCTAGCACATCAAGACAACTGTGAAGAAACATAATTAAAATCTCTACTTTCTGGGAAGTCTGAAGAGATATGGCATCTGTTGAATAATCAATCAAACTTCTACATTTGCATTGTACAGAGTATGATGACTGTTGACCTGGCTTAACTATTAAGCAAAATAAGCATGTGCTTAGGGCACCAAGGGAAGAGGGCATCACAGAGTTTTTTTCCAGTGTTGGATTTACCACAGTGCAGCTGAACAATGGCCCCACAAAAAGGGGGCCCCGACAATAAATGAAAAAAATATATACAGATTATATTTAATATAGTTGTGGGGTCTGGCCTGGAAGAAAACTGCATTTTTAATCTATTATTTCACATTCAGCACTTATTGAGTCTAATTGTCTTCTCAGTTAGACAATGGAAGGATCAAGGGGGAGCCATTGTTGGGGTGTGCTTAGAGCATCAGTTGACTTTAACCCATCCCTGGATGACTGGTTACACCACTGCATGGTTTGGTAACTCATCTGTCCAGGAACTCAAAAGGCCGCAGAAAGTAGGAAACATAAGCAGGTCCATCATAGGATCTAACCGCCCATGTATTGAAGACATTTATGTGTTTGAAGGCAGCCAACATCATAAAAGGTGCCCATCACCCAAATTACAACCTCTTCTCAATACTATCTTCTGACAGAAGGTACAGAAGCTTAAAGACCAGCACCTCTAGATTCAAGAACATGTTTTTCAAATAGCTATCTGCTGAACCTCCCCTTTGTTAGGTCTGCTTTGTTCGATAATGAGTGAGTCAGACACCAGACTGAGTCGAAATCAAGGTTCTTTATTACCGGATTGTAACACTTGCAACTAACAGTGTTAGTTGGAGAAGGCGCATTCTCCCGATATCAGCAAGTGGTGTTTTTTTATACCTCAGGACACGCACTTAGTAAATTATCATACCATTACATTGTCCAATGAATAAGCTGTTGCTACCCTTCTCTGTTAGTCTGCTGCACATCATCTTGTTATTGCCACACTTATCTTGAGCATACAAGGTCACACCTGCATCCTGTTACTCCTTAGTACTGGGTGACTCCTTCTCCGGTCCCAACTCATGATGTTTTTACCTTACACTTTGTAACAGTAGTCATGGATATCTCCAACACCACTGCACTATTGCAATGTCACTTTTTTCTTGCACTATGGTAATTGTGAATGTATATTATCTATTTGGCATTTGTATTTATGATCTCTTTCAATTGAATTTAATGATATGATTATAATTAGAATATAGTCCTAGAAGCCTACAGCACAGTACAGGATCATTGGTCCTCGATGTTGTGCTCGCCCATATATCCTAAGTACTAAACCTACCCTACCCTGTAACCCTCCATTTTACTTCATCCTGTCTAAGAGTCCTTCAAATGCCTCTAATGTTTCAGCCTTCACCACCATCCCTGGCAAGGGATTCCAGGCACTCACACCTCTCTGTGTAAAAAAAAACTTACCCCTGATGTCTCCCCTAAACTTACCTCCCATAACTTGGTGCATATGTCCCCTGGTATTGCCATTCCTGCCCTTGGAAACAGGCGCTAGGTGTCCACAGTACCTCTGCTTTTCATAATCTTGTAGACCTCTATTAAGCCTCCTCTCATCTTTCTATGCTCCAAAGAGAAAAGTCCAAGCTCTGCTATCCTTGCCATTTGACCAGTTTCATTACCCAGAACTAGATCTAGTATGGGCTCTCCTCTCATCGGCTGGTCTACATACTGTGTCAGGAATGCTTCTTGAACACACCTGAAATATTCAGCCCTATCTATCCCTCTTACAGTCAGGAGGTGCCAGTCAATATTAAGGAAGTTGAAATAACCCATAACTAAAACACTAAAATCTAACTGCTTATCTGCTCTTTGGCATCCCTTGGGATTTTGGGAGGTCTATAGTGTACTCCCAACACAGTGATAGCTTCCTTCCTAATTTTGACTTCCACCCACACTGACTCAGTGGACAATCCCTCTGCAGCATCCTCCCTTTCTATAGCCATGTGCTATTCCTGTCCAGTAATATGACTCCTCCCCCTTCTCTACCTCCCATCCTATTTCCAGTTATCTGCATCAGCCAATCCTGCCCATCCTCCAGTCAAGTTTCCATAATGGCCACAACATCATAGTTTCACATACTGATCCATGCAATAAGTTCATTCCCTTTATTCCTAAAACTCCTAGCATTGAAATAGACAAATTTCAACCCCTCTAACTGGCTACTTTTATGTTTTGTCCTCTGTTTATCCTTTATCACCAACTCAGAAGACATGGCTTCATGCTTTGTCCTTCTTCCCTAATCTCTGCACACTTACATTCTGAATTCCACCCCTCTACCAAACTAATTTAAACCCTCCCCAACAGCTATTGGTCCCCCTCCAGTTTAGGTACAGCCTGTCCTTTTTGTACTGGTTTGATCTTCCCCAGAAGAAATTCCAGTGATCCAGAAATCTGAACCCCTTCCCCCTGCACCAACTCTTCAGCTGGTCATTCATCTGCCACAACTTCTTGTTCATACCGTCTCTAGTGAATGGCATAGGCTGTAATCCTGAGATCACCATCCTTGAGGTCCTGTTTTTTAACTTTCCTAATTCCCTATATTCCCTCTCAGGACATCATCCCTACTCCTCTCTATGTCATCGGTCCCCACATGGACCACAACATCTGACTGATCGCCCTCCCCCTCCAGAATGCTCCAAACTCGATCAGAGACATTCCTGATCCTGGCACCTGGGAGGCAACATACGATCCAGGAGTCGCGAGATCGCCCACCAAACCTCCTATCTGCTCTCCTAACCAATGAGTCCCTAATTATCATACCTCTCCTCTTCTCCCCCTTTCTCTTCTAAGCTGAGGGGCCATCTCCAGTGCTAGAGATATGACTACCATGACTGGCTCCCAGAAGATCGTTCCCTCTAACAGTAGAGTATTTTTTTAAATGAACTACTTGTTTGGCTGCAGCCAATAAGAATTTTGGTGCATATGTATATTGTTCAATGTTTATGAAAGTCAACTCATTCTCTGTGCTCTAAACTTGTTTGTATGTCATTGTTCTCTACCTTATCTATTTTGCTATTTGTAACTTCAAAAGTATCAGTCTGCCAAATTATATAGGTTAATGTATATAAATTACAATTGATTTGACCCAATCTTATTATTTATTTTGAAAGAGACCTGTTAACATTAATTTCCCGATACTTGATGTCAGGCAAACTGCATTGTAGTTCCTTGTTTCTTCTTCAGTAGTTGAGTTATATTTTGCTGCTTTCCGATCTGTGGGAGCCATAACTTAAGAAGATATCTAAAATGTCGGAGTTGTTCATTTGGCCCCTTACGCCTATTGTACCAGGAAGAATTTCTCCTTAACGATAGTGCAAAAAAACTGTGTTCAATATATCACACCCCAAAAGTAAAAAAAAATGGGATCCAACATTATCAGACAGATGTTTTCACTGTAAGAAGGAAATGGGAACAACAGTACATGCAATTTGGGCATGTGAGAAAGTGGAAAAGTTTTGGGAAGATCTAAATCAGATATTAAATAAAATCACAAAAAAACAACATACCAAAAAATCCAGAGATCTTTCTTCTAAGTAATATAAGAAGTAAGGAATTAGGCTTCAAACTGGATGAGGCGCAAAAATGATTTATTATGATAGCCTTAGCTGTAGCAAAAAAATGTATAATGTCAACTTGGAAATCAGAAGAGAGCCTGAGAATACAGCAATGGTACATGGAAATGAATAAATGTATTCCATTGGAAAAAATAACATATAATAAAAAAAAATAAAGTCACATTATTTGAACAAATTTGGGAACCATACATGGAACATAACAGAGAGGACTTGCCTTGGACCTCCACACCCTAAAATGATAAGAAGACAAAATGACTTGATCCAGTATGTAAAAGTAGATGACACATTTTTCTTGTTTATTTTTCATTGTGTGATGACATTGTTTAATGGTTTTATTGTGTTGTATTTGTTGAAAGTTTATTGGTTTTGGAGGGGGGTGGGAAGGGGGGAGGGAAGGTAGGGGGGAAAAAAGGGGAGAAAATGCCATTGTGTATATTTAAGAGGGAAATGTTTGTATGTGTTTTGGTTGATATGGTTCACAGTGTGAAAAATTAAAAAAATATATTAAAAAAAAGAAAAGATACGTTTACAAAAGAGAGAAATGTAATCAAAGGAAGAAATGCAAATAGACTGTGTAATACAGAAAATAAATAATCAATGATAAATAATTTGCAATGTAAGATTCCTTAAAAGTGTATTTAATTGATTTTTGTTCAGGAACCTGGTGGTGGAAGGGTGGCAACTGTTCTCAAATCTGGTAGTACAGGTCTTGTGGCACCTATACCTCTTTCCCGAATGGCATCTATATTGAATTTATGTACAACTGAGGCTTGACAACCCTTTAAGATCAGCCATTCCCAACTGGGGCAACACCCCACCCCCACCCCCCATGAGCCACAGCACATTTAAGGGGGAATCACAGACTGAAATCATAATTTATTTAATGCAGTCAGTAGAAATGAAGTTCAGAAGAAACCAACTAACCGTGACTGCTTCACAGGGAAGGGGGCTCCTAAATTTTGAGCAGAGTACTAAGGGGGCCATAGCCAAAAAAAGTTTGTGAATGGCTGCTCTGGAGTAGTGAACTCTTAAAATTCACCATGTTCAAAATAAATAAATTTCTTCTCATCTGGGTCCTAAGTGGTACAAAAATCTAATTTGGAGATCCCACCACCTGATTCCTGACAGCTTAGCCAGGAAGCAGCTTAGATGTTAGGGCAATACTATTACTGTGCCAGCAACCTGGGTAGAATCCAGTGCTGTCTGTAAGTAATTTGTACATTATTTCTATATCAACGTGGGTTTCCTCCGGGTGCTCTGGTTTCCTCACACCCTTCAAAACATAATGGGGTTGTGGGTTAATTGGGTGTAATTGGGCAGCATGAGCTTGTGGACCTAAAGGACCTGTTACTGTTCCATATGTCTAACATGGTCAGCATCCACAGGCATTACCACCCCAAATGAGATGCTGCTCCCCCATATGGTTGTGGCAATAGCTATAAAAGGAGCACCCTCGTCTCCTATGTTGGAGGTGTGGATGGTGTAAAGACAGGTAGGTCCTAGCTAGCAACCCCCCCAATTGACAGGTATGTCCTGGCTAGCAACCCCTCCCTGCTGAACAATCCACCCCCCCTAGCAAGCTAACTCCCCCCTCTAATATTCGTCCTGGTGTCTACTCTAATGTCTCTCACATTTTGAAGTGCTATAGTGTTGGAGGTTCTCTCTGATGGATGTGATATTAAATTGAGGTGAGTCTATGGTATTATTTGATAAAGAAAGGTAGACTTTTCTCTGGCATGTTGGCCAATATTTATCTTTCCATGGAGATCACAACAGCAGGTAGCCGCAATGCAATTAGTGGGAGTTTGCAGTGAGCAATGTGTCTGTCCTACATCACTCCTCTGATTACACGTAAAGTATTTCATTAGTTGTACATCAACTTTGGATGTCTCGTCAATGCAAGGTGCTGTGCATATGCACATCTTTCTTTCACTTTGAAGGCAGATCAGGATGTGTTGCGTCAGAAGACTTGAACAGGTCAACCAGTATCAGTGGATGGAAAAATAAAAATTAATGTTTCAGGTTGAAAACCTCCTTGTATTTTCTGTTTGCAGTTCTCAGCTTTTTTAATTCAATCACTGCCTGGTTAGTTTCAACCAAAAAAGGATTAAAGCTTTTTAGCTCGTGAATCATTGGATTAACAAGGTGATGAATTTTACAATTAAACACACTGGATTCAAATTTATTTTTAACAGTATCAGGACTATTTAAATCGAATTTGAAAGCAAAATAAATGTAGAAACTCAGCAGGTCAAACAGTGAAATTCATAGAGCCAAGATAATGATCCATACCAACTTTTCAGCTTTGAGCCCTTCATCAAGGTATGAGCAAAATGTAGGAAGGCGGCCGAACAATATGGTAGGGGGAGAGTGGAGGGGCAGGATGAGGAGCATGGTCCCACATGCAGGAGGTAACTTAACATGGATTCATGTGCGCAAGGTCATTTTGACAAATCTTGTTGAATTTTTTTGAGGAGGTGACTAGGAATGTTGATGAGGGTAGAGCAGTAAATGTTGTCTATTTGGATTTCAGTAAGGCCTTGGATAAGGTTCCACATGGAAGGTTCGTAAGGAAGTGTGGTGATACGACCACCAGCCTACTGCAGGGGGCGATCTCTGTAGCTGCAGGAAGACTTAAGGGGCTGACTCCACCTGCCATGCTGTTAATCAGCTGACCTGAACAGACCACCTAAGGGCCTGACTCCACTTGGCCAGCTGTCAATCAGCTGACCTGGATATCAACCTGAGCTGACATCTCCTGAGCCAGTCACATGGAGCCACCAAGGCTTGAACTGGTGTCCAGACTTTTACTGGAATAAAGCCTGTTGTACAGTCTTTTGAATTTTGTGCTTGCTTGCTGCTACTTCAGTGTGCCACAGGAAGGTTCAGGTGTGTGGTGGTACACCACCAGCTTGCTGCAGGGGGCAACCTCTGTACCTGAAGGAGTATATGGGACAGGACAACACCTGGCCGGCTGTGAATCAGTCGGCCTGAATGGATCAAGCCCCACCCAGTCAGGTGTCAATCACCCTCCGGGATATAAGCCTGCGCTGGCCTCCCGAGTCCTCACTCAGAGATGCTGCAGCTACTGCCAGCCTGGCTCTGTGGAAGTCTTTGTGGATTAAAGCCTGTTGTAGTCTTTACCTTGTGTGTGTCTGATTCTGGCAAACAGCGCACCACAATTTAATTCAATAATTTTCCCACAGCTGCCATGGAAAAACTCCTCAGCGCAGGGAGCCTCGAAGTTGACCCATGCCACCCGGAAGCCCAGACACGCTTCGAGATCTGGCAGCACACGATTGAGGCAATCATCGAGGTGCATGCAGGTGGCATCCTGGACTTAGATTGGAAGAGGCTGGTTCTACTCTGGTCAAAGCTGGGTCCCCATGCCTTCAAGGCAACCAAAGGCTGCTCCACGTACAAGAGCACAATGGACACTCCCGAGAGCTTGTACAAGCCCCCTATGAATGCGGTCTGTGCAAGGTACCTTCTCAACACCTGAGCCCAGCAATCCGGGGAGACGGCTGAGTCTTACCTGGAACACCTGCAAGAGTTGGCCTGACCGTGTCTGGCTGAACCCGGGGTAGGCGCAGAGGAGGTCAAGAGGCTGATCTGGGACGCCTTCGTCCGAGGGCTATGCTCGAGGGCCATCCAACAGAAGCTGCTGGAAGATAGTATCTACGCCTTGACCAAGATAGTGGAAGTGATCCGAACCCTGGAAGCTGCAGCCCTGCACATCGAAGCCTTCGATTCCAGGTTCCCCCAGGCTCCCTCATGGCCCTCTCACACTGCAGATGAAGCCCCAGACCGAGCTGGGGAGGAGAACGTCACTGCGGCAGGAGCCAGGTGCCCCTGTAAGTACTGTGGGTCTTGGTGTGGGTCAGACTGACGATTGCACTGAAACTGCCCGGCTAGGAACCAGTACTGTTCCCGATGCGGCAAGAGAGGCCACTTTGCTAAAGTGTGCCTCTCAAAACCAGCCGGAAGCTCAACAGCTCTCTATGATCTCCCCACCTCCCCCGCAGACCCCTCCATGTGCACGTGCCGGGCGGCGCCATTGTCCCCGATACAACTTCCACCTTCCCCGACTCCAATGGTGCAGCATCCGCCAGCGATGATCGCAGCATATGCCCCGAGCACCCACACCAGCCCCTGCCCACACCAGCGCCGCGCGCCGAGAACTACAGCGACGTCACTTCTGGCTCATGGCGTGATGTCACTTCCGGCAGACATAATGATGTCATTGCTGCCAGCCACAACGATGCCATTTCCCCGGTACACCAAACACGACTGGGGAAGGAGGCCAGCCACGCAGCGGGCCCCCATGTGCCGCTGCCATCTTGGGCCAGGCAGATGCCTACACGGAGAGCCCCCGATGACAAGGAAAACAACATGGTCAACACAGGCAATGACCAGGCCACTCTACCGATGTTCCCCACGCCTTTGGATGCCATTGGCTGCCACATGCCTCACCCCACGACCGACATCGACATGGTCAAGATGGGCAATGACCGGGGCGCACTACTGATGTCCCCACACCTACGGACACCATAAATTGCCACACACATCCGGAGAGCGATGATTCCAACCCCAAGATGGTCCTGGCTGCCTCCACACTGACCAGGGACATCCCTCACAACCTCGGGCGCTCTATGATGGACATGCAAGTCAACGGGCAGGTAACAAAATGTCTGTTCGACAGTGACAGGACTGAGAGCATCATTCACCCGAGCGTGGCCCATTCCCTGAGATTAAAAGTCCACACCACCACCTGCTCGATCACCCTCGCCGCCAAGGATAAGACTGTTGGTACCCTCGGGCGCTGCTCGGCCAAAATAACTGTGGGAGGGGAGACTTACATGGGGTTCATGCTCCTGGTCATGTCCAAACTCTGCGCCCCAGTCCTCCTGGGCCTAGATCTCCAGTGCCACCTGCAGAGTGTCACCGTTGCTTTTGGGGGGCCCCAACCTCCACTCATGTTACACAGTACGCCAACCTACCAGCCCTGCCAACCTGCGGCCTCTCCACACTACACATCACCCCACCGGCGCTCTTCTCACATCTTATGCTAGGCTGCAAGCCGATCGCCGCCAGAAGTAGGCGCTATTGCGCCGCAGACAGAGACTTCATCAAGGCGGAGGTGCGGCGACTCCTGGCGGAAGATGTCATAGAGCCCAGTAACAGCTGTTTGAGAGCCCATGTCCTGATGGTCAAAGGGAGTAGGCCGAGGATGGTCGTAGATTACAGCCAGACTATTAACCGGTACACCCAACTGGATGCCTACCCCCTACCTAGGATCGCAGACATGGTCAACGAGATAGCCCGCTACCAGGGTTTCTCCACGATTGAACTGAATCCCCATCCACCCAAAGACCCAAAGGACAAGCCCTACACCGCCTTCGAGGCAGACAGGCACCTGTACCAGTTCCGCCGAGTTCCCTTTGGGGTCACGGATGGGGTCTCCATCTTCCAGCGGGAGATGGATCGCATGGTAGACTGGCACAAGCTAAAGGTGATGTTCCCATATCTGGATAACGTCACTATCTGCGGCTGTGATGAGCAGGACCATGGTGCTAACCTGGAAGAATTCCTCCAGACGGTCGGGGAGCTGAACCTCACTTACAACAAGGAGAAGTGTGTGTTTAGTACAACCTTCCTCGCCATCCTGGGGTACATCGTGGCCCATGGGGTTGTCGGCCCAGATCCAGAAAGGATGCGCCCATTAATGGAGCTACCTCTCCCCCCCATGCTAAAGGTCCTCCGCAGGTGCCTTGGCCTATTCTCCTATTACTCGCAGAGTGTCCTTCACTTCTCGGTGAAGGTCCGCCCACTGGCCCAAGCTAAAACATTTCCCCTCCCACCCGAGGCACAGGCAGCCTTCATCTGCATCAGGCAGGACAACGCGGATGCCACGATGCAGTCCATGGATGAGGACTCCCCCTTCCAGGTGGACAGGAAAGCCTCCGAGGTAGCCCTCGCTGCTACCCCCAACTAAGGGGGCGCCCTGTCGCTTTCTTCTCTAGGACTCTCCACGGCTCTGAGCTAGGGCATTCCGCCATTGAAAAGGAGGCCCAGGCAATTGTGGATGAGGTCCGCCACTGGAGCCACTACCTGGCTGGCAGGAGATTCACCCTCCTCACGGACCAGTGGGCCATGGCGTTCATGTTTAACACTACCCACAAGAGCAAGATCAAGAACGACAAGATCTTGCACTGGATAGTCGAGCTGAAAACCTACAGATATCCAGTACCGCCCCGGGAAGTTTAACTACTCTCCCGATGCCCTCTCTCAGACCTGCGTGTCTATACACGATGACAGGCTGCAGGCATTGCATCAGTCCCTCTGCCATCCGGGTGTCACCAGGTTGTATCACCTCATTAAGTCCCAGAACCTGCTGTATATCATTAGGGACGTCAGGGACATGACAGAGGCCTGCTGGGTCTGTGTGGAATGTAAACCTTGTTTCTTCCGCCTGCCCTAGGCCCATGTCGTAAAGGCCACTTGGCCCTTCAAGCATCTCGGCATGGACTTCAAAGGGCCCCTGCCTTCCATGAACCAAAATGTCTACTTCCTCAGGTTAGAGGACGAGTACTCATGCTTCCCTTTCACTATCCCTTGCCCGGACACCTCCACAGCCACCATCATCAGGGCCCTGAGGCAGATCTTCACCATGTTTGGCTACCCAGCTTTCATCCACAGCGACCGAGGGTCTAATTTCATGAGTGACGAGTTGCCCCAGTACCTGACGGCGAGGGGCATTGCGAATAGCCTCACGATGAGTTTGTGATAGTACAGATTCTATCACCAATGTGTATATGTACATATGTACAGATTGTATATCCTCAACATTCATTGGAGAGACATCATCTCCAACATCGAAGTACTCGAGATGGCAGAGGCCGACAGCATCGAATCCATGCTGCTGAAGATCAAACTGCGCTGGGTAGGTCACGTCTCCAGAATGGAGGACCATCGCCTTCCCAAGATTGTGTTATATGGTGAGCTCTCCACTGGCCACTGAGACAGAGGTGCACCAAAGAAGAGGTACAAGGACTGCTTAAAGAAATCTCTTGGTGCCTGCCAATTGACCACCACCAGTGGGCTGATATCGCCTCCAACCATGCATCTTGACGCCTCACAAACAGGGAGAGAGGGGGGATAGCTCTGTGAATAGAGAGGGAATGGGTGGAGAGCTGAGGAAAGAAGGCAAAAGGAAGGGGAAGGGAGGGAGAAAGGGGAGTGGACTAGCAGAAACCGAAGAAGTCGATGTTATTGTTATCTGGTCGGAGAGTGCCCTGATGGAATATTGGGTGTTGCTCCTCCAATTTACAGGTGGCCTTGTTTTGAAAGTACAATCTAGTAAAATATATGTGCCAATTTTAAAGTTCCAATATTTAACACAATCAAAAGGAAATTTTACTGAATCAATTGGAAAAGTATTATATTGCATAGATCTAGTTACTCTTTTTTGGCTTGGCGGACGAAGATTTATGGAGGGATATGTCCACGTCCACGTCTGCTGCAGGCTCGTTGGTGACTGACAAGTCCAATCTGGGACAGGCAGGCACAGTTGCAGCGGTTGCCAGGGAAAATTGATTGGTTGGGGTTGGGTGATGGGTTTTTCATCCTTTGTCTTTTGTCAGTGAGATGGGCTCTGCGGTCTTCTTCAAAGGAGGTTGCTGCCCGCTGAACTGTGAGTTCATCTGCAAGGCAGACTTTGCTGAGAGCAGCTATGTTGATGTCGAGTCTGAGGAGTTCATGTGCGATGAGCAGTTGGGAGAGGAGAGGAGAGGAGAGAGGAGAAGGACAGAGAAGAAACGAGTCGGGGCCAGGTAAGAAAACTTTTTAAAAAGTCTCTTACCGGGGCTTGCGGAGAGGAGTCGACGTCGGAGGCGGCCATTGGTCGGACGGGCCTACAGGAGAGCGTGTAGGGGTTAATTGGTAAAAGGCCAATAAATAAGAGGGACAGCGAGCGAGTGGCCCAGCGAGCGAGTGGCCCAGCGAGCGAGTGGCCCAGCGAGCGAGTGGCCCAGCGAGCGAGTGGCCCAGCGAGCGAGTGGCCCAGTGAAGGAATGGGACTTCCAGGCTTTGGCTCATCAGGCTTCGGCGAAAGCAGGCGGAGCAAAAGGTTGGCTGTTTTTATTAGCACTTCCTAGGTGAGTGCACTGTACATTAAAAAGCTGAGCCATGCCTATGGGGTTAGTGCTCTGCTCAAGTTGCCAGATGTGGGAGGCATGAGTGACCTCCACCCTCCCAAATGACCATATCTGTGCCAGGTGCAAAGAGGTGGGGTTCCTTAGGGGCCGAGTTGATGAACTGGAGCTCCAGCTTGATGACCTTAGGCTCGCTAGAGAGAGTGAGGAGGTAAGCGACAGGACCTTAAATCTTCCCACAGGACATACCTGCAGGGGATGTAATGAGACACAAGCATTAAAAAAATAAAATTAAAGAAATGGAGTTGCAGCTTGATGATCTGAGGCTTATCAGGGAGAGTGAAGAATTTATAGATACAAAACACTCAGGGAAGTGCTTACCCCAGGATTGGGGGGGGGGGGGTCAGGTAAGTGGACTTCTGTCAGGGGAGGGGGGAAAGTTGCTAGCTCTGTGGTGAGCACCCCAGTGGCTACTGCTCTTAGCAACAAATATAGTGTATTGGATGTAGTTGGGGAAGATAACCTGCCAGAGGTTGCACCAAGGGAACTGGTGGTACGGAAAGGAAGGAAGGGGAACAAGGTGGTCATTGGGGACTCCATCGTCAGGGGAACAGACAAAAGATTCTGCGAACCTGACAAGTGTTCCCATATGGTGTGTTGCCTCCCAGGCGCCAGGGTGCGAGACGTCTCGGATAGGGTTCAGAGTATCCTGGGGTGGGGAGGTGAACGGCCAGAAGTCCTGATACACGTGGGTACAAATGACATGGATAAGATGAAGGAGGAGAACCTGAAGAGGGACTACCGTGAGCTCGGAAGGAGGTTAAGAAGCAGAACCTCCAGGATTGTAATCTCGGGGCTGCTACCTGTGCTGTACATGGGTGGGGGCAAAAATAATAAAATCAGTAGGTTAAATGTGTGGCTGGAGGAATGGTGCAGAGTGCAGGGATTCAGGTTCATTGACCATTGGATCTCTTCTGGGGAAGACAAGACCTCTACAGGAGGGATGGTTTACACCTGAATGCAATGGGGGCCAATATACTGGCAGTTAGGTTTAAAAATGCTGTCAGATTTGATTTAAACTAATTTGGCAGGGGGAAGGGAACAGGACTGATAGGGAAGCAGATAGGAGAGTGAATATAGGGGTGGTTCCGTTAGACGGTGAAACAATAAGGAAAAAGGGAACTAAAAAGAATAGGAGAGTAGGGGTAAGTGCATCGAGAACAAAGGTGGAGGAAGAAAGGAGATATGGTATCAAGGTATTGTGTATGAATGCACGGAGTGTAAGGAATAAAATGGATGAGCTTGAGGCACAAATGGCAATGGGAGGTTATGATATTGTCGGAGTAACGGAGACATGGCTGCTGGAAGGGCAGGATTGGGAAATAAATGTTCCCGGGTACACGTCCTATAGAAAAGACAGAAAGTTAGGAAGAGGAGGTGGGGTAGCTCTGTTGGTAAGAAATGAAATTCAGGCGTTTGAAAGGAAAGACATTGAAACAGGTGGGGTAGAGTCTGTTTGGATAGAATTAAGAAATTGTAAAGGCATGAGGACCATAATAGGGGTCATTTACAGGCCTCCGAAACGTAGCTTAGATATCAGAAGAAGTATAAATCAGGAATTAAGAGTGGCATGTCAAAGTGGTAGCAATACAATAGTTATGGAGGACTTTAACATGAAGGTGGACTGGGATAATCAGACGGGGGCAGGAGCACAAGAGACTGAGTTTATTGAATGTCTACGAGATACTTTCTTGGAGCAGCTAGTGGAGGAACCTACCTTGGGGAAGTCAATTATGGACTTGGTGCTGTGCAGTGACGCAGAGTTAATAAGTGTCCTCGATGTAGGGGAGCCATTAGGGAATAGTGACCATGGTATGGTTACTTTTGAGCAACAATTAGAAAGGGAAAAAGAAAGGAAGTCGGAAGCATCTGTGCTGCAGTTAAATAAAGGGGATTATGCAGCTATGAGGGAGGAGCTAGCCAAAATAAAATGGAAAGATACACTAGCTGGGAGGACAACTGGGGAAAAATGGCAGGTATTTTTGGACATTTTTCACAGGTTTCAGGACAAATTTATTCCAAAGTGGAGGAAAGGCTCTAGGAGATGCAAATGGCAGCCGTGGCTAACTAATGAAATCAAGTGTAATATCAAATCCAAAGGGAGTAGGTATAGGATAGCGAAGCGGAGTGGGAAGTTAGAGGATTGGGAAACCTTCAAAGAGCATCAGAGGGTAACTAAAAAAGTCATAAGAGAGGGGAAAATGAAGTACGAGAGGAAATTAGCAAATAATATAATGGAGGATAGCAAAAGCTTTTTTAAATATGTGAAGAGGAAGAAATTGGTTCGGTCTAAAATTGGTCCATTAAGAATGGAAAAGGGTGAAATTATTACCGGAAACAAGGAGATGGCTGAGGAATTTAACAAATACTTTGCAACTGTCTTCACCAAGGAGGATATAGGTTATGGTCAGTTAGGGGGTAGTGGTCATGCAGTATCAAGAGACTTGGGGAACTTTCCTGGGGAAGTAGGGGATCTAATGGATATCCGGATCCAGAAACAGGAGGTTGTGAGTAAATTGTTGGGACTAAGGGCTGATAAATCCCCAGGGCCTGATGGGCTGCATCCCAGGGTGCTTAAAGAAGTTGCTATGGAAATTGTGGAAGCACTGGTCGACATTTTCCAAAGTTCCATAGATTCGGGGGAGGTCCCTGAGGATTGGAGAGTGGCTGATGTGGTGCCGATTTTTAAGAAGGGAGGGAGGGAGAAAACGGGAAATTATAGACCGGTCAGCCTGACGTCGGTGGTGGGGAAGATATTGGAGTCTATAATAAAAGGAGTAATAGCAGAACACTTAGGCAGAAATAATAGCATAAGGGCTAGTCAGCATGGATTCCTTAAGGGTGAGTCATGCTTGACTAACTTTCTGGAATTTTTCGAGGATGTGACAAAGAGGGTGGACTTGGGAGAGCCAGTATTTGTGGTGTATTTGGACTTCCAGAAGGCCTTTGATAAGGTACCGCACGGGAGACTAGTGGGCAAGATCAGGGAGCATGGTATTGGAGATAAGGTGCTGACATGGATAGGAAATTGGTTAAGAAATAGGAAACAAAGGGTTGGGGTAAGCGGGTCTTTTTCAGGATGGCAGGATGTGACGAGTGGAGTGCCGCAGGGATCGGTATTGGGTCCTCAGTTGTTTGTAATTTATGTAAATGATTTGGATGAGGGAATTATTAATAACTTGAGCAAATTTGCAGATGACACGAAACTGGGTGGCGGTGTGGGGTGTGAGGAGGATGTCAGGAAAATGCAGAGGGACTTGGACAGGTTGGGGGAGTGGGCTGCTGAATGGAAGATGACGTTCAATGTAAGCAAATGTGAGGTTATCCATTTTGGGGGCAATAATAGGAAAGCTGAGTATTATTTAAATGGAGACAAGCTAGGGAGTGGGGAGGAGCAAATGGATCTGGGAGTACTTGTTCACCGGTCACTGAAGACTAGCATGCAGGTTCAGAAAACTGTGAAGAAGGAAAATGGCATGTTGGCTTTCATAAAGAGGGGATTGGAGTATAGGAATAGAGACGCCCTTCTGCAGTTGTACAGGGCCCCGGTGACACCCCACCTGGAGTATTGCGTCCTGTTCTGGTCTCAAATTTTGAGGAAGGACATACTAGCTATAGAGGGTGTGCAGCGCAGATTTACTAGGTTAGTTCCAGGGATGGCGGGGTTGACATATGCTGAAAGGCTAGAAAAACTGGACGTATCCGATGGAGTTTAGAAGGATGGTGGGGGGGGGGACATGATTGAGGTATACAAAATCATCAGGGGGATAGACAGGGTGAAGTCGGATTACTTGTCCCAATGATGGGGGAGACAAGGACTAGAGGGCATAGTTTAAGAATACAGGGTAGGCCCTTTAAGACTGAGATGAGAAAACATTTTTTTACCCAGAGAAGTGTGAATCTGTGGAATGCTCTGCCACAGAGGGTGGTAGAGGCAGATTCGCTGTTATGTTCAAAAGAGAGTTAGATAAGACTCTAGTGGGCAAAGGAGTTAAGGGTTTTGGGGATAAGGCTTGAAAGGGGTACTGATGGTAGTGATCAGCCATGATCTGTAAAATGGCGGTGCTGGCTCGACGGGCCGAAGGGCCTACTCCAGCTCCTATTGTCTATTGTCTATTGACTGACGTTCAGGTCGATGGCTGTCAGCCTTGTCTAGCAAGGTTTTGATGTTCCAGCATGTTAGCTTGAGTTTGTGTGCATCTTCTGAGGGGGAGGACGTGGACCTGTCCTCGGGCCTGCGCAAAAGAGCTTTTAGGTGGAGTGCAATGTGCGCAGTACTTGCCCCACCCTTTACACCCATGGTTCGTGTGGCATGGCCAAGCAAGCTGGGGATGTGGCAGCGAGGTCCTTGGGTCGTAGGTTTTATATTGGAGTGACATTCTCCTATGCAGGTTGCTTAACCGGGCTGAAGAGGCCTGCCTCCCCTTTTAGGTCAAACCATTTCTGGAGATCTACGACCGCTGTCCACAGTTATGGAGTGGTGCGCCCTGGAATCGGCCTGCGTGCGTTTACTCCTGCCGCGGCCGAGTAAAGGGGATGCAGCATTGGTTGAGGATCAGAAAGAAAAGTTCTAGTAGAAAATTTTCTAAGACTGGAGAAAACTGTGCAATGGAGTTCACAGTTGTTAGTGTTTAGACTATTGGTTTTTGAGGAGTGTATTATACTCTGAAATACACTAAACAGTTCTCATTGACCGCTCCCGGCCCGGGGCTCGGCTGCCAATGGTCAGGCTGTGCCGGGGTTTGCCTGGCGACGACGGCCTGTGATCGGTGCTCGGGCAGCGGTGCGGGCAGACCCGGTCTCGGCTGGCTGTCTCTCCCCGCGATGCGGCCATTACCTCAGGCCTATTTATTCTTAAAGTAAAAGATAATACATTGCAATGCCACTAAATCCACGCTCTCTGCATCTTAAAGATTTGAGTGCCAGCATTAATAGAAATGTTTGATTTTTCTTGGTGTTGATGTAATCTGCTGGTATTGACTGAAGCCTTAACTCACACACACACTTCGGTTTAGTGGTCAACATTCTGCCAGCATGAACAACTGACCCCAAATGATCTTAGCTACCGTTTCACTCCTGAGACAGGTTACAAATATAGAGGAACTGGCCTGGACCTGATATTGAAGGCAAAGCAATTGGCCTAGTACTGTTAATGAAGACAAAGAAGCCAAGTCGGTGCTGTTAATGAAGATAAAAGAGTTGGCCCTGTGTAGTTGATGAATGCAGGAGAGTTGGCCTGAACCTATTAACAGAGGCAAACAAATTTTAAAGCTTTCTCGTAAGGAGTTTCAAAAGTACTTTCAATGCAATAACTAACTAAGCATTCATGAAAGTCCCAAGTGGTTACCTTCAATGTGATTGATTATGGTTTTTCACATTTATTCCGTTCGACTGGATATGTGCACAAGTGAGGATTATTGATGTTTATGGAAAGCTTAATTGAATGTAACATCAGTTGATGAAGATTATTGAGGAGGAAAAAAAATCACTTGGTTTTCAAAAACATCTGCTGCAAACATATTATGATGCCCTTAAATGCTCTTTCAGAGATGAATAATATTAATAAATATAAATACTTTGGTAATGTTACACATTCAGTCCTGTAAAGAACAGGGTCTTGTTACGGTTTAAAGTACTTCTGAAATTTCTATCTGACAACTGCATGTTCTTCAGTAAATTTACATATTATTCTTTTCCTCAACAAATGTTGCAAACATGACTCATGGTCATGCATAATTATTTGATTTTAAAATTTAACGTAAGTTTGTCACTGTATATTATGATAAGATTCAAACTGCATTTCTGTCACGTTCTATTTTTAATTGTCTCACATCATTAATGATGTTTACTTATTTGAAAAACTGTTTATTTTCATTCTGTTGATCATCTTCTGATAGGAAAGAAATTTAGCTGAGAGAAGTGAGAAATGAAATGTAATTGGATAGAATTAGTAACTTAGTATTAACTGAAAATAACAAAAAGACGTGCGTCCTTGCACACAGTCTCGCTTCCAAGCCATGCGTCCAACCCAGCCACTTGTCTCTCCTGCCATCTTGTGCAGCTTTTTACTCTTGCGCCATTCTTCCTCTTGCCTGTGGGCCTGTGCTCCTCCCCAGCCCCTCCCATCATCATTTAATTCAGGTGCCTGCCTGCTTTTTGCTCATACCTTGACGAAGGGCTCAGGCCTAAAAAGTTGGCTATGTATCTTTACGTCTCCTGAAACCCTCTGGGATCAGCTGAAAATGGCCATACTGCAATCCACCAAAGAGGTACTGGGCTTCTCTTCCAGGAAAAACAAGGACTGGTTTGACGAAAACAACCAGGAAATCCAGGAGCTGCTGGCAAAGAAGCCCACCAGGCTCACCTTGCAAAGCCGTCCTGGCCAGAGAAGAAACGAGCCTTCCGTCTCGCATGCAGCCACCTTCAGCGCAAACTCCGGGAGATCCAAAATGAGTGGTGGACTAGCCTTGCCAAACGAACCCAGCTTAGCGCCGACATTGGCGACTTCAGGGGTTTTTATGAGGCTCTAAAGGCTGTGTACGGCCCCTCACCCCAAGTCCAAAGCCCTCTGTGCAGCTCAGATGGCGAAGTCCTCCTCAGCGACAAGATCTCCATCCTCAACCGATGGTCAGGACACTTCCAATCCCTTTTCCGTGCCAACCGCTCAGTCCAAAAATCCGCCCTGTTCCAGCTCCCTCAACAACCCTTGAGTCTAGAGCTGGATGAGGTCCTTACCCGGGAAGAGACATATAAGGCAATTGAACAACTGAAAAGTGGCAAAGCAGCAGGTATGGATGGAATCCCCTCAGAGGTCTGTAAGGCTGGCAGCAAAGCTCTGCATACCAAACTGCATGAGTTTTTCATGCTCTGCTGGGACCAAGGAAAGCTGCCTCAGGACCTTCGTCATGCCATCATCATCACCCTGTACAAAAACAAATACGAGAAATCAGACTGCTCAAACTACAGGGGAATCACGCTGCTCTCCATTGCAGGCAAAATCTTCGCTAGGATTCTCCTTAATAGACTAATACCTAATGTCACCGAAAATGTCCTCCCAGAATTGCAGTGTGGCTTTTGCGCAAACAGAGGAACTACTGACATGATCTTTGCCCTCAGACAACTCCAAGAAAAGTGCAGAGAACAAAACAAAGGACTCTACATCACCTTTGTTGACCTCACCAAAGCCTTTGACACCGTGAGCAGGAAGGGGCTTTGGCAAATGCTGAAGCGCCTCTGATGCCCCCCCAAGTTCCTCAACATGGTTATCCAATTGCACGAAAACCAACAAGGTCGGGTCAGATACAGCAATGATCTCTCCGAACCCTTCTCCATTGGCAACAGCGTGAAGCAAGGCTGGGTCCTCGCACCAACCCTCTTTACTATCTTCTTCAGCATGATGCTGAAACAGGCCAATAAAGACCTCAACAATGAAGACGCTGTTTACATCCGGTACCGCACGGATGGCAGTCTCTTCAATCTGAGGCGCCTGCAAGCTCACACCAAGACACAAGAGCAACTTGTCCGTGAACTACTCTTTGCAGACAATGCTGCTTTAGTTGCCCATTCAGAGCCAGCTCTCCAGCGCATGATGTCCTGTTTTGCGGAAACTGCCAAAATGTTTGGCCTGGAAGTCAGCCTGAAGAAAACTGAGGTCCTCCATCAGCCAGCTCCCCACCATGATCACCAGCCCCCCCACATCTCCATCGGGCACACTGAACTCAAAACGGTCAACCACTTTACCTACCTCGGGTGCACCATTTCATCTGATGCAAGGATCGACAAAGAGATAGACAACAGACTCGCCAAGGCAAATAGCAGCTTTGGAAGACTACACAAAAGAGTCTGGAAAACAACCACCTGAAGAAACACACAAAGATCAGCGTGTACAGGGCCGTTGTCATACCCACGCTCCTGTTCGGCTCTGAATCCTGTGTCCTCTACTGGCATCACCTATGCCTCCTAGAACCCTTCCATCAGCGCTGTCTCCGCTCCATCCTCAACATTCATTGGAATGACTTCATCACCAACATCGAAGTACTCGAGCTGGCAGAGTGCGCAAGCATCGAATCCATGCTGCTGAAGACCCAATTGCGCTGGGTGTGTCACGTCTCCAGAATGGAGGACCATCGCCTTCCCAAGATCGTGTTCTATGGCAAGCTCTCCATTGGCCACCGAGACAGAGGTGCACCAAAGAAGAGGTACAAGGACTGCTTGAAGAAATCTCTTGGTGCCTGCCAATTGACCACCACCAGTGGGCTGATATCGCCTCTAACCATGCATCTTGGCACCTCACAGTTCGGCGGGCAGCAACCTCCTTTGAAGAAGACCGCAGAGCCCATCTCACTGACAAAAGACAAAGGAGGAAAAAACCCAACACCCAACCCCAACCAACCAATTATCCCTTGCAACCGCTGCAACCGTGTCTGCCTGTCCCGCATCGGACTTGTTAGTCACCAACGATGTAGACATACACCTCCATAAATCTTCGTCCGCTAAGCCAAGCCAAAGAAAAGAAATAACGAAAGTGCATGACTGGTTGGGTTTCTCTGGCATTTATGTGTAAATTGCAATAACAGCATCTACAGACTTGTTGTCAACAATTGTTTTATGTGCATGTACAAAAAGAACTGCATCTTTTAAAATGTAATTGTTTGCTTGAAATGGATATTGCCATCAAAAGAGAGGTTAAAGAATAGGAATGTGAAAGGAAAAGTGAAATTTTATGGAAAAGAAACTGTAAGATGGGGAAAATTCAGAGCAAAATTGTCGTGAATGTCTGCCAAGTTGCCTGTCTCCCCTCTGGGTAGCCTTGCTGTACTTTCATTGGTTGTGCATTATCTCTACTGTTAAGGACACTCCCCTTGGATATAACTGTTATGCACCTATTGTCTTTCATTATTGTACCACGAGTTTCTTCTAATAAAAGCCATGATTATTGTTTGATTATATCGTCTTTGTCTACTTCATCAACTGGCACTTCAATTTTATTAGCAGAAATGGATGGAGCCCTCAAGCCAGAGTGGCTGATAATCGACGAGTCTGCCCCAAGGGCCAGAGAAATTTTCAACCACTGGATTGCTTGTTTCGATTACTACATGGCTCGAAACAACGTGGTCGATGAGGCGATACAGTGGGGCCACCTGAACTCTCTGCTGGGTGAGGTCCCTTTTGCCGTAACTCAAGGAGCTACCACTCTGGCTATAGCCCGGGAACGTCTGACTGGTTACTATGCAGTGCCACGGAATGTGGTGCTTGCTCGACACCAGTTGCTGACTAGATGCCAGAATCCCGGGGAAAGTGATGCTGCTTGTGCACTGGCCCTCGACTTGCTGGCAAACGAATGTGATGCCAGGGCAGTCAATGTGCAACAACACCACAATGCCTTGAAGCTGGATGCTTTTGTCAACGGGCTTGACTCCAGAGGCTGCTGGAGATGGAGCCCTTAACCTACGACCGGGCAGTCACTCTAGCCAAAACACTGAGAAGTGCCATGTGGTCCAGTGAAATGCTAGAAACCAAAGAGTGCTAGAACCCCAAAGGAAAAAAAAGGGGAAAACTCCTGAAAAATGCAACTTCTGTGATAAGAGCTGGCACCCCAGACAGAAGAACCCGGTTTGATAATCAACAACAGGCTGAATGTTAAACACTATTTTTGACCAATCTGAAACTGAAGAATATAGACATAATTTGCTCAAACTTGTATTCCAAAGTTCAAAGTTTTGGATGTTCTTGTTGTTTTATATTTTTGTTTCTTACTGTCTTCAATACTATGGAATCCGTGTCCATCCAGCACAGTGGTCAGAACCATTAATTTGTTTCCAATCTCATATCGCTGACATGTGATGTAGCACAGCAATGCAATGCTGGTGGGGGGGGTTGGGGGGGGGTGATATCTGACATAATTGAAACTGCCAATTGAAGAGACTAGAAAAGAGACTGTAAGTCAGTTATTTTTCTTTAACATTGCACACAGCAGCTATTGTAAATCAATGAATTATTAAGTGAAATTGCATGTGAATGTATTAGCACTCAGATGAAAATAATTTCTTCCAAGAAAATTCTGAGTGTCACAAACTTTGCCACTGATGTTCTCAATGGACCTATAAATATTGCAGTGTGCGTTGCTGTCTCCAGCGAATCTGCTTTAGAAATGTAAAATAAATAAAAGGCCATCCAGCCTTGAGCCTGGTTCGCCATTCAATTACACTATGGGTGATCAACACATCAACTTGATTTATCTGTCATAGCTCTGTATTCCGTGTTTTCCATTCTGAAAAAAAAATCCATCTCAATCTTGAAATCTTAATTTGTTCTGGTAAACTTTGGCTCGGAGAAATGGAAAGGGTTTCAAATCAAATTCTGAATACATTTATCTACGAAAGTGCTTCCTGATTCCTTCATAAATAACCCAGCAGTAATTTTCACGTTTTCATGTTATCAGGTTCACTAATCAGAAGAAATAGTTTCTTCCTCTATACTCCACTGAATGCTTTTAATATTTTAAGTGCCTCTAACAGATGAGTGACCAGTCCTTGTTAAAGGCCTTTAGGTCGAAGCATTGACCATTCTTTTCTTCTCTCACTGATGCCACTCAATCCACTGAATTCCTCTGGCAGAGTGTGCTTAGCTTTAGATTCCAGCATCTGCTGCCTCCTGTGGGACTGTCAGTCCTTTACACTTGAGGGAGCACAACTGAGAACACAGCAGCTTGGATCTTACCACCAAACCATGAAAGGAGTGCTGGATGTGTTTGAGTAATACAAGAGAACAGTACTACAAATTAAAAAAAATGGTTGGGAGACAGTATCACAGACAGAATTATACTTGGCCTGGAATTAGATAAGTAAAGTTGCGGCATTGTTGGTGTAGCGGTTAGCACCATGCCTTTACAGCATCATCAATTGGGACCAGGGTTTCAAATCCTGCTGTCTGTAGGGAGTTTATACATTCTCTCTGTGTCTGCGTGGGTTTCCCTTGGGACTCTGGTTTCCTTCCACCTTTCAAAATGCATTGGAGGTGCAGGTTAATTGGGTGTAAATTTGGTGGCACAGATTCATGGCCTGAAATGGCTTGTTACGATTTTGTATGTCTAAAATTTAAGCATTAAAAAAAAAATATATATAAATCTGTTTTAATCCACTCTGATCAACAAAAAGCCAACTATGGGGTAACTCAGAAAAAATATAATTCCAAATACAAGTTGAACATTTGTTAATTGGTTACACATGATGTTCATGGCTTTGGATAGAATGGGAAATTAAAGTCGATTGAAAATGTTCAAGTCAAGTCAAGTTTATTGTCATCTGATTGCACAAGTACGATTGGACGAAACAGCATTCTCCAGTCCGCGGAGCAAAGCATGCAGACACATGACCAGTCATAACACATGTTCAGAGAAACAATGCTTATGCAGGACAAGTATTCATATATACAGATAAATAAATAAATATTGTTTCATAGCTATGCAACTCCTGGATGGTTAATGTGACCATTTCTTTTGGTCGTTCAGCATTCTCACTGCCCATGGGAAGAAACGGTTTCTCAGCCTGGTGGGTACTGGCTCTGCTACTCCTGTATCTCTTTCCTGATGGGAGCAGCTGAAAGATGCTGTGTGCTGGGTGGAAGGGGTCCTCAATGATTTTACGCATTCTCTTCGGCCAACAATCCCAGCAGATCACGACGATTGGGGGATGGTGACTCACGTGATCCTTTCTGCCATTCTTATGATCCTTGTGGATTGACTTCCAATCCATTTCTCCACAGCTATAGATGTTCTTGATGGTGAGGACAGTTTTGCCTGTGATGTACTGGGCTATGACCATTGCCTTCTGCAGGGCTTTCCTCTCAGAAGTATTGGTGTCCCGGTACCAGGCCATGATGCAGCTGGTCAACACCCTTCCTGCTGCGCATCATTGAAAGTTAACCAAGGTTTCCAATGACATACCAAACTTCTGCAAACTCCTGAGGAAGAGGAGGCTCTGACCTGCTTTCTTCATGATGGGATTAATATGAGGAAAGGTCCTCCAAGGTAGTGACACCCAGGAATTTAAATTTGCTCACCCTCTCCACTTCTGATCTCCCAATGATCACTGGTCGGTATACCGCTGGTTTTCCTTTCCTAAAGTCTACAATCAACTCCTTGGTCTTGGTGATATTGTGTGAGAGGTTGATGTTAGTCCACCATTTTATGGAGTCTTCAATCTCCCTCCCATATCCTGGCTCATCGTCCCTTTTTCTGCAGTCCACTATGGTGGTATTATCAGCAAATTTGTATGTGGCCTTATGTAACACGAAGCCACAAAGTCATAGCTGAAGAATGAGTAGAGCAAGGGGATAAATATACAACCCTATGGAACCCAGTGCTGATAGAGATTGTGCAGGAGATATTCTTGCCAGTCTACACACATTAGGATGAGGAGGTGAGGAAATTTCAGAATCCAATTGCAAAGTTGGGTATTGAGGCCCAGGTCTTGGAGTTTGCTGATTAATTTTGATTGGATGATGGGTCCTGAATGCTGAACTGTCATCGATAAAGAACATCCTGATGTCTGCATCTTTGCTGTCTAGGTGTTCCAGGGTTATGTGTTGAGCCAGCAAGATGGACTCTGCTGTAGACCTGTTGCTGCAGTGGACAAATTGGAACATATCCATGTCGCTACTCAGACAGGACGTGATATGCTTCCACAGCAGCCTCTCCAAACATTTCATTACTGTTGATGTGAGAGCCCCTGCTCGATAGTCATTTAGGTAGATTACCACATTCTTCTTGGGCACAGGTAAAATTGAAGCCTATTTGAAACAGGTGGGTACCACACACTGCTGGAATGAGATATTGAAAATATCCCTGAACACACTAGGCCAGTGGTTCTCAACCTTTTTCTTTCCACTCACATACCACTTTAAGTATTCCCTATGCCATAGATGCTCTGTGATTAGTAAGGGATTGCTTAAGGTGGTATGTGGGTGGAAAGAAAAAGTTTGAAAACCAATGTTTTAATCGTACCTAATTGACTCGTTATATGCACGGGTTCATAACTCCAAAGGAAATAGGCCAATGACAATTTTTCTCAAGCAACATATTTCAGTAGCAATTGGGTCTAGAGCAGTGATTCTCAACCTTCCCTTCCCACTTACATACCACCTTAAGCCATCCCTTACTAATCACAGAGCACCAATGGCACAGGGATTACTTGAATTGGTATGTGAGTGGAAAGAAAAAGGTTGAGTACCATTGAACTAGCTAGTTGGTCAGGACAGGTTTTTAGTTCTCAGCTGGGTACTCATTCCTGACTAGATGCTTTCCTTGGATTCACTTTCCTGAAGACGGTCCGCACATCATCTTTGGACACTGACAGTAGAGGATCATGAGTGGATGTAGGGGTGTGCAGTCTGCTGGAAGGACTCAGCTAAGGAGTCTGGGTAATGGGTTTTAATTCAAATTGTCAGCTATTCTTTTTCTCCCATTGTGGCACTTGGCCTGCTGAGTTCTTCCAGCAGATTGTGTTTGAAAAAATATAGGATTAGCATCTAACAGTCTAGATGATCTCTGGACTAACACTACCGAAGCTGGTGTAGTGAAGTTTGCTATTTTACTCTCAAACCCTAATAACATTGCATCCACCTTGATGACCTAACTCTTTGAGAAGCTTTTTCGCAATTTCATCACTTCTATAAAACTTCTTTACAAGGTGGAATATGAACAATTTTTTTAATCATTAATGTTGGAACATCACTCAACATACACATTAGATATGTTTTTCCTAAATTACAAAAACCTGCACCGAATGGGTTTCATCAGCTGCTTGTGAATCATGTGCAATCATGTTCCTAAGTGTTCTGTAATTAATCTAAATGTAAATTAATAAAAGGGCCACATCATTAGGAATATTCAGCTGGAGGGAGGTGGAGGTGGGGCAAACCCATTGACGCAATTTCATTTGAAAAAATGCCCTCATAAACTGGAAGGGTTTTCATTAAGCCATGTAAGACATTTAGATTCCTTTATGCTTGTCAAATGATTCATAACATTTGTCTAGTAGCTTTGAAGTTAATGTTATTTCATTGTTTTAATGTTTTTAATAACTTTTTTAGAGCCTTCATTACGCTCCCATCTGTTTCAAACTCAAAAACCCCATAATTCAAACTCCTATCTGGTGCATAAAACATGGAAACAGTATGGCAATTTTATAGTAGGAATTGCTCACACTGAATTGAATAAATGTATTTGTGGTAAACCGCTGTTTTACTATGATTGGCTACTGCCGGCTGAACACGACTCCCAAGTCCGATCCTACCCATAACCCCTTTCATGATTCCCATTCAGCCTACCATGATCAGTTGACGAGGTTGATGGCTCCAGTAATAGTTAATTATCAGTTTCACAGCCTCAGTGGTAATTAATGGTGCAGCAATATTTTCATTCTTTCCCGTTTTTATTCATGTTTCACTTCGGAGACCATTCAACCAATGGATCTATACTTGCTGACAGAGCAATCCTATTCCCCCACCCTTACTCACTTTCTGGTAATCCATTCTCCCTTACTCTCTCTCTCTCTTTCTTTTTAAATAAGAAAAAAAATTGATGCATAACAATGATACAACTGTAACATAGTAAGCAAACTCACTGTATCAGAAATGTTTTTACATCATGTAACACTATTAAATCAAAGGTAAAACAGAAAAGAGAATGAAAAAAATCATAAAAATATTTATTTTAATCCAATCCCCAAACCATTCCAAAGTTGCATGGCTAATGAAAAAAAGAATATACTACTAGTAAAAATAAAGAGAAACACAACTCCGCGAGATCAATGATTACTCAGTTATCATTACCTTCAAATGTTTGTAAAATCATTCAAAAAAGGAGCCCCAAAGATTTGAGAAATTTAAAGCACTTGTTGAACATCTAATTTTATCCAAACTACAATATAACATTAAATCATGTAACAATTAATTATGAATGGGTGGGACAACATCTTTCCATCTGATCAAAATAACACTTCTTGAAATAAGAGAGGCAAAGGTATGACATTGAGATAAAGTCAATTTCATTATCTTCTGTTCAACCATCCCAAGCAAGGCTATTATAAGGATCTGGTGTTAGATTTACATTAATAATTATTGATAATGTATGGAAGACTTCTTCCCAATATTTGAAAACCATATAACCATACAACAATGACAGCACAGAAACAGGCCACTTTGGCCCTTCTAGTCCGCATTGATCCAAGTACCCTACCTCCTCTAATCCCACTTACCAGCACTCTGCCCGTATCCCTCCATCCCCCTCCCATCCATGGACTTATCCAGCTCTTTCTTAAATAACAAAATTGACTCTGCCTCCACCACCTTTCTCGGAAGCCCATTCCACACAGTAACCACTCTCTGTGTAAAGAAGTTCCACCTCATGTTACTCCTAAGCCTTTGCCCGTCAACTCTCAACCCATGACTTCTTGATTCCATCTCTCCTACTCTCAATGGGAAAAAGCCTTTCCACATCAACTCTATCTATCCCTCTCATTATCTTAAACACCTCTATCAAATCCCCTCTCAGCCTTCTACGTTCCAAGGAATAAAGACCTAATTTGCTCAATCTCTCCTTGTATTCCAGATGCTAAAATCCAAGCAACATTTTTGTAAATCTTCTCTGCATTCTCTCTATCTTGTTAATATCCTTCCTATAAATCAGTGACCAGAACTGCACATGGTACTCTAAATTTGGCCTCACCAATGCCTTGTACAGTTTCATCATTACTTCCCAACTCCTTTATTCTATGCATGGATTTATATAGGCAAGCATACTAAAGGCCTTCTTCACCACCCTATCCGCATGCGCTCCTACCTTCAGGGAACAATGCACTGTTATTCCTAGATCTTTCTGCTCCACTGCATTCTTCAATGCCCTCCCATTTACCACATATGTCTTGCTTTGATTATTCTTTCCAAAATGAAGCACCTCACACTTATCAGCATTAAATACCATCTGCCATCTTACTGCCCACTCCTCTAAGCAGTTCAATTTCCTCTGCAATTTTTGAAACCCCTCTTCATCATCCATGAATTCCCCTATTTTAGTATCATCTGTATATTTACTAATCCAATTTACCGCCCCATCCTCCAGATCATTAATATATATGACAAACAGCATTGGTCCCAATACCGAACCCTGAGGTACACCGCTTGTCACGGGCCTCCATCCTGACAAACAATTATCTACTACTACTCTCTGGCACCTTCCTTCCAGCCACTGTTGAATTCATTTGACTATCTCCAAATTAATACCCAAGGACTTAGCCTTCCTAAGGAACTTCCCATGCAGAACCTTATCGAAGGCCTTACTGAAGTCCATATAGACAACATCCACTGCTCTACCCTTATCAACATTCCTAGTTACCTCTTCAAAAAATTCAACAAGATTGGTCAAACACGACCTTCCATGCACAAATCCGTGTTGAGTATCCCTGATCAGACCCTATCCCTCCATATACTTATATATACTATCTCTAAGAACGCTTTCCATCAATTTACCTATCACAGACGTCAAACTTACAGGCCACTAATTGCTAAGCTTGCTCCCTGATCCCTTTTGAAACAAAGGAACCACATGCACAACACGCCAATCCTCCGGCACTATATCCATTTCTAATGACATTTGAGAAATCAATGCCAGAGCCTCCGCTATTTCCTCACTAACTTCTCTCAAGGTCCTGGGGAAAATCCTGTCAGGACCTGGAGACTTATCCACCTTTATGTGTTTCAAAAGCTCCAGTACTACCTCTTTCTTAATCACTATAGTCTCCATATTTACCCCCTTTGCTTCCTTTACCTGGCACAGTTCAATATCCTTCTCCTCGTTAAATATTGAGAAAAAGAAATTGAACAAGACCTCCCCCATTTCTTTTGGCTCCAGACACATGTCCCTTCTGGTTCTCTATTGGACCAATTTTGTCTCTCACTTTACCTATGCTATTTACATATTTGTAGAAACTTGTTGGATTTATTTTCACCCTGCTTGCTATAGCCACCTCATACCTTCTTTTAGCTTTTCTAATTTCTTTCTTAAGATACTTTTTACATTCAATATAGTAATCTTTTTGTTCCCTGTTTCTTATATTTATTGTAGTAATCCCTCTTTTTTCGAACCAAGTTTCCAATATCCCTTGAGGACCATGGCTCTCTCAAACTTTTGACCTTACCTTTCAACCTAACGGGTATATAAAGATTTTGTACACTTAAAAATCTCTCCTTTAAAAGGCCTCCATTTCTCTATTACATCCTTCCCAGAAAACAAATTGTCCCAATCTACCCCTAGTAAATCCTTTCACATCTCCTCAAACCTAGATTTTCCCCACTCAAAAACCTCAACTCTGGGCTCAGACCTATTCTTTTCCATAATTACTTTGAAGCTAATGGCACTATGATCATTGGGTGAAACAAGACCAGAACATATGAATTAGTGAACTTCCTTCATTCCTGCATCTGTCACAATAAGAGCTAATATTTGGATAAATATGGGCTAATTTAACTTTTGACATATAAGCCATGTGCTTAGCTTTAAGTTGTAGTAGTGAGTGATGGGCACATAGAGATGATGTGTTAACCAATTTGAAAATAGAGTTCCAAGACCCTTCAGGAATTGAAAAATAGAGATCCTTCTCCTGTCTTTTTAATTTTATCCAATGAAACTTGCCTTGATTTCAGCAAAGCTTCACATACAAAAGATATTAAACTTTCTGAGATGGTTGTAGATTATAAATTGTTTCTATCCAATTCATAACAGGAGCTTGAAAGAGGTTTGATAATTGAGAATGGGGAAGTCCTAATCTGTAAGTATTTTAAAAAAAATGAGGATTTTGTAAATTAAATTTGGTAGAGAGATGCTCAAGTGTAGTCTATCTCTCTCTTACACAGACATCAACTCTGGCCTTTTCTCTGAACACCAATCTCCACTCAAAGCAATCTACAGCAGTCCAACAACCAGCATATCTTTGGGACATGGAAATACATGGGAGCAACTGGAGAAAGTCCACGCAAACATAGTTCAAGGTCCTCTTCACAGACAGAATGAGAATGCAGGATCAGACCTGGGACACTGAATTTGTGAGGCAGAAGGCTAACTTGCCAAGTCCCTGTATCATTCTTAAAAATGTGTGTGTGTGTGTGTGTGTGTGTGTGTGTGTGTGTGTGTGTGTGTGTGTGTGTGAGTGTGTGTGTGTGTGTGTGTGTGTGTGAGTGTGTGTGTGTGTGTGTGTGTGTGTGTGTGTGTGTGTGTGCGTGTGTGTGTTATTTAAATAGCTTGGACTATCTTCCATGGCCTATTATAGATGGCAGTAGGTCAAGAAGTTGACTCATGATTACTTTCCTGAAGTACAGGCAATAAATATATGTAATTACAATTAGAACCAAACCAAATGATTAGATTTTGCGAAGAGGATGCAACCTAAAACAAAAAAAAGCATGAAAATGCTACAGATGTTAAATAAAAGCAGAACATGCTGGAGATACTTCGTAGGTCAGGCAGTGTCCATGAAGAGACAGGGGTAATATTTCACATTTATGACCTCTCAGGTATTTTGGAAATAGTCAAACATTGTTTGGGCTTAACATGGATTCAAGCCTGCAATCAACATTTGCTTAAAAACTCCAAGGGGATCCTCAGAAAGTTTTACATTTAATATAACATAACATAACATATAACATAACATAACAATTACAGCACGGAAACAGGCCGTTAGGCCCTTCTAGTCCGCACCGAACCAAACACCCCTCTCTAGTCCCACCTCCCTGCACAATGCCCATGACCCTCCATCTTCTTCTCATCCATATACCTGTCCAACCTTTTCTTAAATAATACAATTGACTCCGCCGCCACTATTTCTCCCGGAAGCTCATTCCACACGGCTACCACTCTCTGAGAAAAGAAGTTCCCCCTCATGTTACCTCTAAAACTCTGCCCCTTAATTCTTAACTCATGTCCTCTTGTTTTAATCTTTCCTCCTCTTAACGGAAATAGTCTATCCACATCCACTCTGTCTATCCCTTTCATAATCTTAAATACTTCTATCAAATCCCCTCTCAACCTTCTACGCTCCAAAGAATAAAGACCTAATCTGTCCAATCTCTCCCTATACTCTAGAATATAACATAACAATTACAGCACGGAAACAGGCCATTAGGCCCTTCTAGTCCGCACCGAACCAAACACCCCTCTCTAGTCCCACCTCCCTTCACAATGCCCATAAACCTCCATCTTCTTCTCATCCATATACCTGTCCAACCTTTTCTTAAATAATAAAATTGACTCTGCCGCCACTATTTCTCCCGGAAGATCATTCCACACGGCTTATATTTCTAATTCTTGCACTATGCTGGGTCTGGTATTGTATCAGACACAGATCTGGTTCTGGCCCTGGATCAGACACAGATCTGGTTCTGGCCCTGGATCAGACACAGATCTGGTTCTGGCCCTGCATCAGACACAGATCTGGTTCTGGCCCTGTATCAGACACAGATCTGTTTCTGGCCCTGCATCAGACACAGATCTGGTTCTGGCCCTGTATCAGACACAGATCTGGTTCTGGCCCTGTATCAGACACAGATCTGGTTCTGGCCCTGTATCAGACACAGATCTGGTTCTGGCCCTGCATCAGACACAGATCTGGTTCTGGCCCTGTATCAGACACAGATCTGGTTCTGGCCCTGTATCAGACACAGATCTGGTTCTGGCCCTGTATCAGACACAGATCTGGTTCTGGCCCTGCATCAGACACAGATTTGGTTCTGGCCCTGTATCAGACACAGATCTGGTTCTGGCCCTGTATCAGACACAGATCTGGTTCTGGCCCTGTATCAGACACAGATCTGGTTCTGGCCCTGTATCAGACACAGATCTGGTTCTGGCCCTGCATCAGACACAGATCTGGTTCTGGCCCTGTATCAGACACAGATCTGGTTCTGGCCCTGTATCAGACACAGATCTGGTTCTGGCCCTGTATCAGACACAGATCTGGTTCTGGCCCTGCATCAGACACAGATCTGGTTCTGGCCCTGTATCAGACACAGATCTGGTTCTGGCCCTGTATCAGACACAGATCTGGTTCTGGCCCTGTATCAGACACAGATCTGGTTCTGGCCCTGCATCAGACACAGATCTGGTTCTGGCCCTGTATCAGACACAGATCTGGTTCTGGCCCTGTATCAGACACAGATCTGGTTCTGGCCCTGTATCAGACACAGATCTGGTTCTGGCCCTGTATCAGACACAGATCTGGTTCTGGCCCTGTATCAGACACAGATCTGGTTCTGGCCCTGTATCAGACACAGATCTGGTTCTGGCCCTGCATCAGACACAGATTTGGTTCTGGCCCTGTATCAGACACAGATCTGGTTCTGGCCCTGTATCAGACACAGATCTGGTTCTGGCCCTGTATCAGACACAGATCTGGTTCTGGCCCTGTATCAGACACAGATCTGGTTCTGGCCCTGCATCAGACACAGATCTGGTTCTGGCCCTGTATCAGACACAGATCTGGTTCTGGCCCTGTATCAGACACAGATCTGGTTCTGGCCCTGTATCAGACACAGATCTGGTTCTGGCCCTGCATCAGACACAGATCTGGTTCTGGCCCTGTATCAGACACAGATCTGGTTCTGGCCCTGTATCAGACACAGATCTGGTTCTGGCCCTGTATCAGACACAGATCTGGTTCTGGCCCTGCATCAGACACAGATCTGGTTCTGGCCCTGTATCAGACACAGATCTGGTTCTGGCCCTGTATCAGACACAGATCTGGTTCTGGCCCTGTATCAGACACAGATCTGGTTCTGGCCCTGCATCAGACGCAGATCTGGTTCTGGCCCTGTATCAGACGCAGATCTGGTTCTGGCTCTGCATCAGACGCAGATCTGGTTCTGGCCCTGCATCAGACAGAGATCTGGTTCTGGCCCTGTATCAGACACAGATCTGGTTCTGGCCCTGTATCAGACACAGATCTGGTTCTGGCCCTGTATCAGACACAGATCTGGTTTTGGCCCTGTATCAGACACAGATCTGGTTCTGGCCCTGCATCAGACACAGATCTGGTTCTGCATGTAATCAGGGAAACTGGCTCCTGGATCATGGCTCATCTCTTCACCCTGTCCATTTGGTGAAAAAACATTGCACGTAGAAGTGGGATGGTCATAAAAGTGGGATGGTCAAAGCATAGACTTTTATTATGTTAAATATCCTTTCAAAACTGCATTTGTGTTGCTATATGTAGAAATTGTAATATTTCCTCATTTATGGAAGTTCCTTGATTTTTTATAAGGCTATTTTTGATGGTACATTCTCTTTGAGATTTGATGGCACACAAAAGATGGAGTTGAAGTTCTCCATTGCTCACAATTATTCTTGTGTTGGGATCCTGAGCTCTCTGAATGATCATAAACTTTTTAAAAAACACATGCCCCCATTGTTACAATAAATTATTAACCTTTAATAATCAGAACACTCAACAACTGTCATGACACACGTCAACAAGATTAGAATTGTAGCCATCTGCTGTGTAATAATAATGTGAGTTGCCTTTACTAAGTGTTAGAAGTATCATATAACCATATAACCGTTTACAGCACGAAAACAGGCCATGTCGGCCCTTCAAGTCCATCTCTTAGGATTTTTTGTCAATTGAGAATTATACTTGTGTTTATATAGTAGAAATCATTGTTATGACTGGCCATTATGACTTTACACACAAACCAAGCAAGATTGGGAATTTCTCTTTTCATTTTGAAATGCTCTGGCATTGTTCAAGATAAAGTTGGAGATTACTAGGTTGACCAGGAGTCACAATATGTTCTAAATTTTTGCCTGCAGAGGGAAGCACCTTCCCCTGCACCATTCATTCTGATAATCATCTTTGGGAAGTGGTAAATGGGAAAACAACTGAAGTAATCCAAGTTATTGCATTCTCAGAAGGGATATCAGAACCCGAAGGAGAAGCCACCTGCTGTACTGTTGCTAAATAACTTCTTAGCTTTGTAATGTGATTTTATTTCACACCTTTTACCTTGCTGCCTCTTAGAAAGAAGCCATTTTGTCTGTTAAGTTCACTCTGGCTCGCAGAACATACCTATCAGTTCCATTTTTTCATTCTGTTGGTCTGAGCTACAATTCCCATTGCCAACTATTTCAATTCCCTTCACTGCTTCCACACAGACAGATCTGTCTTCAGCTTTATCCATTGCCAGGGTGAGGGTAAATGCAAATTTCAGGAACAATTGTCATTTTCTTCCTGGACAGCCGTAAACCCAGTTGCATTAACATTGGTTTTTCTAATTTTACACATCCCACATCTCTATTTAGTTCCACAGTTTCCATAACTTCTTTAAGTACTCCCATTCTTACTTTTCTCTGTAACCATTCCCAGTGGTCTATCTCTCCATCTACCTCTCTCCCTCTGTCTCTTCTACCTTCTGTCTAATACAGAGCCCTTCCCCAGCCTCTCCTCCATCTTTATCACACCTTAATAGACTTGATATCACTCCTACTTCTATCTCGATGAAGTGTCATGACCCAAATCATCGATCGACTATTTCTATGCAGGGATATTGCCTGACCTGCTAAGTTCCTTCAGCTTCTCATTGTTTGCTGAAGATTTGAGCATTTGCAGTTTAACCATTTCTCTGCAGTCCAATTTCCCTACTTAATTTCCTGTAATCTATTTTTTCTGACATGCCTCCCAATTCTTCTTCCAACCACCTGTACTTGGGGCAATACTCAGTAGACAATTAGCCTACCAATAATCCCTGCTTTTGGAAGGAATCCAGAGCACCAAGACAAAAACCCATGTAGTAACAGGGAGAAAGTGGCAACTCTGCATGCATGCATTGTCAGGCACAAAGGCAGGCTACTGGAACCGTGAAACATCAATACTAACTGTCATGGAGCTCCCCAAAATCACCAACTCTGGAAGTGAATAGGTTCCACTGGAGTATAAGAGTTAGATGCCACATTACAACATGTTGGTCAGACCTGGAATTTGTGTGCAGTTCTGGTGGCCTCAGTTGAGGAGGGACACCATTAAGCTGGAAAGTAATGCAAAATAGATTCACAACAATGTTTACAGGATAGAAGAACTTAAGTTATAAAAAGAGACAGGATTTTTTTTTAACCCATGGAGAACAATGGCCTCAAATCTTAGACTCTCCTTCTGTGAGGAAAAGACCATGATCTACAGTCCAACCTGAGAACAAGAATTTGCACCGGGAAATGTTTATATCTGTGAAAGAAAATAAACCTCCTCAATGTTTTTAACAGTTTTCAAAGTATAATTCTGACTTATAAATTCACTCATTTTAAAAAAATATACTTGGTGGACTTAGTTGGAACCAGTTGCTAAACTTGTGTACTGCTGTCAGTGAAGTTACTACAGCTATCAGAAGAAGCTGCTGTTTTCAATAACCTTGAATCCCTGTGCAACAAAGGGCCAATTAATTATTTCCATCTTTTAACCTTAATCATTCTTGCACAATGTAGATTAATCTTGGAAGTATGTATGGCCTACTTTATCATGCACTGTATTAAAGTGTACAATGAAAATGTCATCTCTCTGAGCAGTTTGGGAGTAAAGTGCGGTTCCATAATTTACTACATAATTTACTAAAGAATAAAAAAAATGATTAAATTTGCTCCTTTATTTTGGATTATGCATAGAGGAGGTTCAATTTACATTGATATTGAATTTGAATGGACTGAAACTGACAAATCTACTGCATAAATCCCAATACTGATGTTTGAATGATAACTTCATTAGCTTATGCAAAATTAAAGCATTTAAATTCACATTCCATTCTGAGGAATATTATTCATCAGATAAATATTTACAAATTCCTTCTGCAAAGAGTACAGATACTTAACCACAAACTGGCTAGAAGGAGGAAGACACTGCAAATGTGACTGCCCTCCCAAAATAGTTCATTCAGCTGTAAGATGCTTGTAACATCCTGGGTTCATGAAAGACCCTTCAGAAATGCAAAGATTTCTTCTTTATTGCTAATTTGGAATCACCTGGATTATTGCAGGCACTTTTACAAATGAACCAATTTTAGATAATGATGGGAGAGAGAAATAGCTGCTTAATTTAAAAAAAATGATCTTGTGGGTAGAAGACGTCAGTCTCCTGGTTTGAAAAATTCTCATCAGTATTTGCTGAGTGATTTACATGTCCTTTTTCAGGTGACTTAATAGAGGTATGTAAGATTATGCTGGGCTTAGAGAAGGTGGACAGCCTGCACCTTTTTCTTTCGGCAACAATTGGAAATACCAGAGGACCGGTTTAAGGTGAGTGGAGGAAAGTTTATGGGAGATGTCAGAGGTACGATTTTTACACAGGGAGTGGTGGGTGACTGAAATGTGTTGCCGTGGAAGTGGTGGAGGCTGGCACAGCATGGATATTTAAAGGACCCTTAGATAAGCACATAGAGCCATAGAACATTACAGCACAGAAGCAGGCCTCTTTGGCTCTTCTGGTCTCTACAAAACCATTTTTATGCCTTGTCCTACTGACCTGTACTCAGTCTTTCATACCTGTCCCATCCATGTACCTGTCCAAATTCATCTTAAATGTTAAAATTGAGCCAGCATTCACCATTTCAGCTGGCAGCTCGTTCCACACTCCCACCACACTCTATGTGAAGAAATTCCCCTTATAGTCCCCCTAAACCTTTCGATTTCACCCTTAACCCATGTCCTCTGGTTTATATCTCACCTACCCTCAGTGGAAAATGTCTATCTACATTTACTCTGTCTATCCCTGTAATGCGCGTTGAAAGAACCAAAGACTTGTTGATCCAAACCAAGGCTTTTATTAACTAAAAGACTGGAGCATATCACAAGTAGGTCGACCAGTCCAGAATGACCTGGTCTGTCTAGGATCAATCCTTTAAAACCTGCCAGTAGCTGTAGCTACACTCTCAGCCAATCACAGTCATTCCTACACTACTATCTGTACATATACACATTGGTGATAGAATCTGTGCTATCACAGTTCCCCCCCTCCCCGCCCCTCATAATTTTAAATAGCTCTCTCAAATCTCCCTTCATTCTTCTACATTCCAGGGAATAAAGTCATAACCTGTTCAACCTTTCCCTGTAACTCAATTCCTGAAGTCCGGGCAACATCCAAGGATGTAAGCAAAATAGAGGTAGAGAAAAAAACGGATTATTGTGGACTAAGTGTACATAGATTGGCACAACATCATAGGTCAACGGGCCTGTACTGTGCTGTGATGTTCTATGTTCAATATTTATCTTGAAATTCATCCCTGGTTTGCAGCCCTACACCAAGATCCAAAATCCACGTCTATTGAAGTGAATGAAATTCCAATTGGAGGCAGAGGAGAACAAGCTGACACAATTATGGAATGAAGTTCTTAGCATTTAAGTCTGATTTACTTTAAAAACAAATGAAATATACTCTAATAATTTTACTAACAGTGAAAGCTGTGAAGGTTAGAGGTGCTCTGGTAAGAAAGGGCCACTAGTGGTTTCCATAAAAGTCATCGAAGGTGCTGTGTAAAAAATGAAGCATAAAAGTCTGCAGACACTGTGATTATAGTTAAGACGCAGAAATGCTGAAGGTCTCGCAATGCCCACAGTAGGTAAAGATTTATAGCCAACCTTTCAGGCCTGAGCCCTTATTAGACCCTGAAGACCCCATCAAGGTGTAAATAGTGCCTCTATGTGTGTCATTAGAAGGCAGATAAAGGAATAAAGATCTTTGTGCATTTTTTGCACTTGACAATAAATGGAATCTTGAACCTTAACAATAGACCATCTGATCTTTCATTTTTCACTGCTTGAAGGACATTATTGCATTTAAAATCACTCCCACATTTCCGATGTTGTACAGAGATTAGACTTCAGAAGTGTTTCACGTTGAGATGCTTGAGGTTATGCAAGATATATATATATTGTTTAAAAATGTAACTTTCTTTTCAAAATCTCTAATTGTTCATTCTTTCAGTGAAAGAGAAGAAAAAAAATCTGCAAAAGTGCAGTGAAATAATGATGTGGTGTAAATTATGATATGTCATTTATAAAGAAATTCCCAGCCTATCCATTTGCTAGATTAGCTGCAATAGGTTCAAGATGTTTCATTTAGATTCTTTGGGAAACTTGCATTTTTTTGAAATATGTTCTAATTAAGTGAATATTTTAGCCAACTGAGGAATTTTTTAACCTACAGTTTACTATTACATGCCTTTGAGAGAAATATCGATTTTTCAAATGTCTGAAGGTTTATTCCCAACTTGCTCCTAAATGTACACTATAGCTACAATATTCACATAGTGATAATACGCTGGAATCTCAATATAATCATCATGTTTAATTATAAATTCTCCTCCTTAACAATAGGAATTTAAAAAATAATGAACTAGTATTATCTTTACTTATTTTCACAGCTTAAGGAGCTTTGTAAAAGATATCAGACAATAGATTGTTGAATCACATGGCTGAATATCTTACATTGGGTTTCCAGTCTGCCCTTATAATTGAGTTCATGTGAGAGAGAGCCTGGCTTTAGAATTCATAACACAAGTAAGTAAACATGAGGCCTCTTGCTTCTGACTGCTTTCCATTGATACCGTGCTTGTGTGAAGCTGTTGAGTAAAGATTATTCACAGCTATAAGGCCCCTATGAACTCAACAATGAGTTGAACAATTTCAGCCTCTATACAGTATCTCACTTTTCAGCTTTCACAGTTCATTCCCCTCTCTGCTGGTAACTTCAGATCACAATTTATCCTCACCTGTTTACACATTCTTCGAAAACATATTTTGTTCTTCATCATCCTCTTTCACCTTTCTCTATCAGCATTCAATTTTGTTCTGTTGCCACCTTTTTCTGGAACTCAATACTTATCTTTGAACTTTCTCCCACTCTGATGAAAGCTCAATGGGACTTGACCCCTTTTCCCACAGACCCGTTGTGTTCCACTACTGTCTGGTTTATTTCCCATGGTCAGGTGTCATTTCATCACTTTCTGACCAGGTGCATAGATTCACAGAGACTTCATCAGACCATAAAATATAGGAGCAGAATTAGGCTATTTTGTCTGTTGAGTCTGCTCTGCCATTCAAATCATGGATGATGTATTTTTCCTTTCAGTCCCATTCTCCTGCTTTTTACTCCATGATAAATCAAGAGCCTATCATTCTGCTTTAAATATACCCAATGATCCTAACCCTTCTAAGCAAATTACACATCTGCATTAGACCTTCTACTCATGTTCTATCTAAGCACATGTCCAAATGCCAAGGAAATCGAAAATGATTCTCTGGCTTAAGGTGGTGCTGAGAAATTTAACGATTGACCAATGTATTAGAGTTATTAAATCATAGTCCTCTACAACATCAAAACAGGGGCTTCAGCCCATTGTATCCATGCCGAACAAGAACATAGAACGTTACTTCACAGTACAGGGGTTTTGGCCCACATTGTAATGCTGACTCATTATATACCTACCCTCAAAAATACTAAACCTCATAACACAATTTTTCTTTCATCCATGTGCCTGTCTAAGCATCTCTTAAGTGCCCCTATTTTTCCAGCCTCCACCACCACTCCTGCAATGCATTCTAGGCACCCATAACCCATGCGTTAAAAAAAAACTCACCCGATATCTCCCTTAAACTTGCCTCGCTTCACTTTGTACAGAACAAGCTAGTCCCATTTTCTTGCACTCCATCCATATCCTCAAAGCCTTTTCTCTCTGTGTGACTGTCTAAATGTCTTTGAACATCTCAATTGTCCACTTATACCAATTTCATTGCATATGCCCACCAAGAAGGTTCGTCAATGTTTTGGGCCAGAACTCTTTAATAGGTCTCGATAAAGGATCCTGACCTTAAATACGGACCAAAAATGTGCAGGAGACTACACAAATCATTCTTTTTCTTCTAATGACCCTGTTTGACCTGTTAAGTTCTTCCACCAGAATTTATGTAACTGAAACACTGACCGACGATTTCTCTCCATGGATGTTACCTGGCCTATTGAGTCCAGCCAGCTTCTCATTGGTTGCTTGCAGCTTGGTTGAGGAATTGGAAAAGAAGAAATGATGTTCTGCGCAGTAAAAAAAAGTGCTGGAGAATCTCAGCTGGTTGTGCAGTGTAAGAGCACAATGCTGGAGAAACTCAGTAGGTCAGTATCCTTTGTATAGCCAAAATAAAAATACATAACCCACGTTTCAGGCTTGAACCCCACATCAAGGTTAGGAAAAATGTTGACAGGGGTCAGACTTTTTATTTCAGCACTACCTGGTGCACCAATCCCATGTGAGGCCCCTGCCTCTAACTTTCCATCCTGTCTGCTTTACACCAGCTTCTATACCAACATTCCTCAGTCCTGATGAAGAGTTTCAGCTCGAAACAACAACATTCTTTTCCTCCTACTGGTGATGCATCATGTGCTGAGTTCCTCTGGCAGATTGTTTGACTCCAGATACTAACATCTCCTGGCATGTAGATATTGTGAGAAAATTATCTGCGTGATTAAGCAATGTCAAGCTGGAAGAACTCAGTGGGACAGGAGGCATCTAAATGTAGAACTAGTCAATATTTTGGATCAAGGCCCTTTCTCGAGGCTGTGTGTTCTTTTATTTGAATATTTTATTTAAAGTCAACACATATATAACAATTAATGAAGTCATATGTCACATTATTATGAAACATTAATACATGTTGATTTAAAGAAAAAAAGGAAAAAAAGCTATAAAGAAAAATCCCTCCCTCTCAATCCCCAACCCCACTACCCCTACTAAAAAAAATCTAAATTACTGAAATATATAATAAACATCATTATATATTGAATTGGATGGCTTCAGAAGAGGCTCAAAGATCCAATAAAAACATTTCTCTCAAAAATATTATTTATTTTTAAGGGGAGTCTGAAGGATTCAAAGGAACTACTGATAATTTCAATCCCAATGTTGGAACATGCGGGCTCCAAATCTGTAAAAATACAGAATATTTACCCCTCAAATGATATGTGTTTTTTTTTCTCTAATGAAATATTGCTTTGAACCTCTGTCTTCCATCTTCCTAATGTCAATGAGACATCTGATTTCCAGGTAACAGCAATACACTTCCTTGCTATTACCAAGAGTAGTTTAACAAATTTCACTTGAAAAATCTGATAAAGATAATTTAGAAGTTATATTCTCAAAATTTCCCATCAACAATAACTCAGGGTTCAACAGAAAGACTCCACCTGTAACCTGTTTCAAAAACTTACTAATAGAAATCCAAAAAGGTTTAACTTTTGAGCAAGACCACGTAGAATGAAAAAAAGTTCCAATATCTTCAGCACATCTAAAACATTGATTCGATATATTCAATTTCTATGGCATAATATATAACTGATGTAAAAAATTATAATGAATTAATCTATATCTTATTTTAATTGTATTAGACATAATCTCTAGATAAATTTTGCCAAATTTGTTGATCTATTAATATATTTAAATCTTGTTCCCACCTTTCTCTTGACTTAAATAAACCTAATTTGGGTGTTTTTTTTCTTGTGATGTCATATATGGTATTGAAATAAAATTTTTAACCATTCCATCAACAACTAACTGTTCTCAATCTGTAGGATCTTTTAAAATTATATCTGATCCTAATTTTTCTCTTAAATAAGCTCTTAATTGAAAATAACAAGAGTGTGTTCATATGATTGTCCATTTGAGGTGTATTTGCCATGAAACTCATTGCCAGTCAGTGGCAGTATCAAGAGCACCAATGGAATGTAATTTTCCTCCAAAATTGAAAGATTTTTGAGGCAGTGAACAATGTACAGATGACACAATATAATGCTTTAAATACTGTACTATCAATAGGGGACAACATTCTGGACAAACATATTCAAGGTGATTTAGGATCCCTAAACATAATTTTGTACTACTGGTGTTAAATTCAGTTACATTAGGCATTGAGAAGCTACAGTGGAATCATCAGGCTATTATGTTCAATTAAGACCAATCCAAGAACCACATGCTTTGGCAAATACTGAAACCTCAAATGCAAACAGAAGATGCTGGAAGCACTCAGCAGGATGGGCAACTTCTGTGAATGGAAACATGAAAGTTTCAAATAAAAGATTCCAACAGAATTAGAAAAGTTGGAAAACAATTTTGTTTTAAATTGCAGAGATGGTGGGAAGGGATAGATAGGACAAAGGGAATATATCTGATCGGTTGTGATTAACATTTCTGTGACGATGAACTGTTGATCGCACAATCTGGTTGATGGATTAATGACATCTACAGTGATGAATTGCTTTGAGAGATCGGTCATGGCCAGAATGAACGCGTACCTAAGTAAAGATCTAGGCCCACTGCAATTCACAAACCACAACAATCGCTCCACAGCAGATGCAATCTCGCCAGCTCTCCACCCAGCTCTGAATCACCTAGACAACAAAAACACATTCATCAGGCTACTTTTCATTCACTACATCTCAGCTCTCAATACCATCATACACTCAGTACTGGTCAATAAACTCCAAAACCTCCTCTACAACTGGATCCTTGACTTCCTCATCAAAAGGCCACAGTCGGTATGAATCGGAAACAATGTCTCCTCCTCACAGACAAACAACGCAGGCGCACCTCAAGGAAGTGTGCTTAGCCTACTGCTCCACTCAGTCTGCACACACGAGTGTGTGGCTAGGCAGAATTCAAACTCCTACAAATTTGCGAATAGTACCATGCTATCGGCAGAATCACAAATGATAATGAGAAAGTGTACAGGAGGGAGATAGATCAGCCAGTTGAGTGGTGTCTCATTAACAACCTTACACTCAACATTAGTAAAACTAAGGAACTGAAAGTGGACTTCAGGAAGGGGAAACTGAAGCCAATCCTCAACAAGAGGTCAGCAGTAGAGAGGGGGAAGAACTTCAAATCCCTGGTGTCAGCTTCTCTGAAGATCTACCCTGGGGCCTCCATGTTGATGCATTGATGAAGACGGCTATACTTTGTGGGGTGTTTGTGGAGATTTGGTAAGTCACCAAAGACTCTTGCACATTTCTACAGGTGCACCACGCAGAGCATTCTGTCTAGTTGCATTGCTGTCTGGTATGAAGGTGCCAATGCACATGACAGGAAAAAATGGCATCGCTGCCACTGGTGAGGACCCACAGAGAGTGGGGGGGGGGGCAGAGATACAGCGCTCCTGTGGGATCCAACCGCCGTCCAACTACCATCAGCTCCATACAAGGTCTAAACAGTCTATTAAAAGAGCCAACAATAACTTTATTTAAAATCTTGTGACCAAGGGGTCTGCACCAAAATGGCGCTGCCTATAATCGGCAACAACCACAAGGGGTCGCAGACTTTAGGGAAGTGGAGGATTGATGTAGGGCACGAGAAAGCAGAGAGACCATTCCCCCCCCCCACCCCATTTGAGAAGGAGAAGCTGACGAGACAACCCACAAGGATGGTGGCCTCGGAGGTGGACCAGTGAGGAGCTCTGCAGCTGAAGAACACACGGGCAGGAATCCATGCAAGCTGCGGGCTGCTAGTGACAATGGTCAAGGGATTCACACCAGGTTGCAGAGTCTTGGAGAGTGGCTCGAAGCTGGCTAAAAATGTACCGTATTGGAACTGGGGATCCAAGAGGGCAATGAATGGCTCCTAACTGTATTGGAAGTTCGGATCTGGAGCTCAGTTTACTGAAGGTTTGTACTGCGGGGGTTGTGGAAGCACTGGAGGCGAATCCATGGACACTTGGTGACTCTGGGGGGGAGTCTCTTTTGGTTCTCTTTCTCTGACTGTAAGAGATGCTTCAGGCAATTTCTGTCAGTGGCAAATCTATCTACCTTACAGCAGACAAAAGGCAATTTCGTGTAATATGACACTATTTTTTATTACATGACAATAAATTGATTCTTGAAACTTGATTTTACAGAGTTGTGAAATCGACCATCACCCACAATAGGCAGCATCTTAAGAAACCAACGTCTATCCTCAAGGATGCTCCCCATGTCCTCTTTACACTGGAACCTGAAAGCCAACACCTAAAGGTACAAAAACAGCGTTTTCTCCCTCTGTCATGAGGCGACCGTGAACTTACAGACATCGCTTTCTCTTCTTTTGCACTAATCCATTAAAAAAAAATAATTTATAGCAAAGTTGACACGAAATAACAAATTTTGTGATATGTTCATGACAATAAATTCTGATAATTAGAAAGAGAGAGAGAGGACAAATAAAAGGACATGCAAAAGCTGTAAAGTAAGGAAATTTTGGAAATTACCAGCAGATCAGCAAGTGTCTGTACAGAGAGTGAAATGATTTCACATTACACATGAATACCCATAGCATAACTGGCCAATTTTAATGGAGATGAAGGAAGTGGGTTACTTGACAATGAGTTTGAAGTTGAGCCCAATTCCAAGGCAGTACTGAGGGAGGGGATTGGGTGGTACCGCCTTTATTAGGGATCCTGAGGGGGAGGAGTTACAATATCAGGGGCGGGCCAACCAATACATTACAGTGTTCCACCACATTCACCCCTTTTAAAACAAAGTCCGGCAGGGTGAAGTGTCGGAGTCCATTCAGAGTCTACTTACAGGTTCAGCCTGCCCAGTGACTGACTGTTGCTGTGGTGTAGCTGTTGGCTCCAGTGCAGTGCTCTGTGTGATGGGCTGCGATTCAGGTGGCTGAACAGAATCAGTTGGGGTTGGGTTGTGGGAGGGTGGGGTTGGATACCATTGTGTATAATGTGAAAAGATCCCCAGGCACTTTTCAGGGCCTTAAGCCTATGAGGGAGTGGGAGCTCCAGCAAGGGCTGCATGCACTCAGGGTCAGGTCCAATGACTCCACCCTAATATACCCAGACGTGGAGTGTGGAACACACATTTCTTCTGGTTATATGTGAGGCCTAAGCATTGAGCTGTCTGGAGGAATTTTCCCACATTAGCATAATGATCCTGCTGGTCATGGCCACAGATAGTCACATTGTCCAGGTAGGGGAACATGGCTTTAAGTTGGCGGTCATCCACCATTTGGTTCATCTCCCTCTGGAAGACCAAAACCCTGTTCGTGACTCCTAAGGGGACCCTGATGAAATGGTAGAGGTGTCTGCCTGCCTTAAATGCCATATATGGGCTGTCCTCTGGGCTGGTGATAGGCAGACTTGAGATCAATGGTGGAGAAAACCTGGTGTACTGGGCAATATCATTCACCATGTCAGCTACACAGGGAAGAGGGTAGGTGTCCAAGGGGGTGAACCAGTTGATGATCTGGCTGTAGTCTATAACCATCCTGTGCTTTTCTCTGCTCTCTACCACAACCACCAGCACTCACCAAGGAATGGTGCTGAGCTCTATGATGCCCTTGGTCAAGAGTCGTTTAACCTTACCTTTGATAAAGGCTCTGTCCCTGGAGCTGCATAGCCTGCTTTTAGTGGCTACAGGCTTACAATTGGGAGTGAAGTTTTCGAACAGGGGTGGGGGCAGTACGACCTGGAAGGTGGAAAGATCACAGGTCGTGAGCAATGGGCGGTGTTCGGCTAGCTGATTGGCTGTGTTCGGGGAGACAGGTAGGTGGTTTAAAAGTTGGTTATTACAGACTGTGAGGGAGGGGTAGTGGTTGTCATATTCCATCAGAACACTTTTAAGTTGACACTGAAAGTCCAGCCCCAGTATGACCGGCTGATGCACACAGTTGCGGCTTAATGAGCAATTTAAAATCCTTGTACTTGGGGCCACCCACTGTTAACATTACTAATCAGCTACCTTGAATTTTGGTTGAGTGGGAGTTGGAGGCCAAAACGATTTTACACTGGACTGGGATCACTCTGAGGGAGCAGCACTGTACAGTGCTCAAGTGTATAACGCTTTCAGAGCTTCCTGTTTCGAACTAGCAGTTTGTAATGTAGCTGTTTACCTCGATATCCATGGTGGACCTTGCTAATTGATGTGGGCTGCTCTGGTCCAGAATGATAGACGCCAGTGTCAGGTCATTGTCCGACTCACTGCTGCTGTATGTGTGCAGTGGTGACTTCTAAGATGTCTGCCCCGAAGATGGCTGCCTCCGTGGTTTATGCACAGTCACCGCCAGAAATGGAGCTAGAAATGACTCTGCCCCAGGCCGTCATCCCTGGGTTCCTGCCGTGCTGTTCTCCCACGATGGGAATTGGAGCCGGAGATGATGTGGTCTAAGATGGCGATGGCTGCTGCCTGCACATAGCACTGCAGGGGCAACGTCTGGACCAGCATACCCTTGTGTAGTGTCCTTTCCTTCTGCAGCTGGAGTAGGTCACACTTCTGGCAGGACAGTTCTTCCGCAGGTGTTTCGTCTGGCCACAGTAATAGCACTTCGAGTGCTTGACAATAGTGGCTGCTGTTTAGAACCTCATGTCCCAAGATGGCGGTATCTGTGCATTCCATGCAGCGGCTGTGTTGCCAGATGAGTAAGCGGCCATGCTCTGTTGGGCTGTCTCTAGTGATTTGGCGAGATTGACCTCATCCTGTAGGGTCTGATTGCCCTTCTTCAGGAGCCCTTGTCTGATATGGTCAGACCTAAGATGGCCACACAATTGTCCCTGATCAGCTCCTCCTGATAGATGGCCACCGTGAAGTCGGTGGAGCCACAAGCTCACCCCAGCTCCTGCATGGTGTTAGGTAAAAACATCATGAGCTGGGAATGTAGAGGGAGTCTCCCAGTGCTGGGCCGTAACAAGATGAAGTTGTGACCTTGTACTCTCAAGATAAGAGTGGGGATGACAAATTGATGTGCAGGAGGCTAGCAGAGAGGGACAGCAACAGTTTATTTATTGGACAATGTCATGGTATGATAATTTACTAAGTACGTATCCTAAGGTATATAAAAAACACAATTTTCTGATAACGGCAGAATGCGCCTTCTCCAACTAACACTGTTAGTTGCAAGTGTTACAATCCGGCATTAAAGAACAAAGAACCTTGATTTCGACTCAGTCTGGTGTTTGACTCACTCATTCATGAACAAAGCAGACCTAACAATTGCCCAAATTTATTCATCAAGAGACCCATCATGTGCTTGTTGATGGCTGTGGTATCTAGCATAGATTATGTTCTTCGGGGCCCAGTACTGCTCTTGCAGGAGCCCCATGGCGACTGAGTAAGTGTCACAGTCCCTGGTCATCTGGAAAAAGTGGTGGCTGACCTGTGCAAACAGCAGGTCTCTCTTGTCGACTTCTTCTCGAATGTCGTGTCGTCTCATAAAGGCATCAGGCAATGCAGCTACTGGTCAGATTTTGTGGAGGCCTCTGGATCCTTAGGATCTGTGACCAGCTTCTCAACTCAGATAGCCTTGTCCATGGTATCAAAGTATAGTGATTAAATTGTTGCTCTATCAATTAGAGCCAACAGGCCAGAATTTTAACAGGCTTTAAACGCTATCACAGGCATCTCTTACATACTGTTGGCTCGTTTCCAAGGGAGGGGATTGGGTGGTACCACCTTTATTAGGAATCCTGAGGGGGAGGAGTTACAGAATCAGGTCAGGCCAACCTGTACAACGCACGTATTACAGTGTTCCACCACAACTGCTAGGTGGCCAGATGGAAGATGAAGTAGCGTTGGGCAGTATTATACAACTCCGTATTAGAAAAGTGTGGCCATGTGATGAAAATATAAAGTAACAGGTCACTAGATACTCAGTGACTATGGGGAGGGTCTCTTGTTTGCTTCTGTTTCTCTGACTATAAGGGGCGCTGGGAAGTTTCTGCTGATGGCAAACCTTTGTCAGAGATAGTCTAAGGGAAATTTCAAGTAATATCATTTTTTTTTTGTTTCATTACATGACAATAAAAGAATCTTAAATCTTAAAACTGGGAGCTCATGGTCAAATCTGTGGACTGACTGAATGATTCTCTGATATAGAGGAGGTCACACCGTGTGCGTCGAATCTGTTGCACAAGGTTAGAAGCATTGCAAGTGATTGGCTTCTTCACCTAAAAGGACACAAGTCACTGAATGGTGGGAAGGGAAGAGGTCAAAGAAGAGATTATATGGGAAAATGGGAAAGTACTGGAGAAAGGGAGAGTTGATGGAGATGGAAGATCACACCGGGGTGTAACAAGAGGAAGGGTTCCTTCTGAATGCAGAAAGAGGAAGGGAGGGAATATTGTATGGGATTGTATGCTGGAATTCCATTGCGGGTGTCAGAAATTATGCAGGATAATCTGTTGAATGTGGAAGCTGGAGGGATGGAGAACATTATCCTTGCTCTCATTTGAAGCAGATGCGAGCCAAGGTATTGGAAATGCTCTGATGGTTCCTGTAACGTTGACAGAGGGAATGCTAGAGTCATAGAATCATGCTGCTCAGCACAGGCCTTACACCCCAATTCAACCATGCTGACCAAGTTGACATTCTAAGCTACACCCAGATACGAACTACCCTCTGAGAGAAAAATGTTCCCCCTCATCTTCCTCTTAAGTCTTTTCCCACTCACCTTAAGCCTCTGCCCTCTGGCTTGAGAACCATCTACCCTAGGATCTCAAATTGTCTACTCTGGCAACTAGAATTGTCTATCCTGCAATCTAGAATTGTTTACCCTGGGAAGGTTTAGTAAGAAGGAAATCAGTGACATCAGTGTTAAAAGTCATCAACAGAGCAGATGCAAGAGAGAGGGAGAGAGAGAGAGAGAGAGAGAGAGAGAGAGTGTGAGAGAGAGAGAGCGAGAAAGAGAGAGAGAGAGAGAGAGAGAGAGAGAAGGAAAATTGATTGGAGTCCCTAGAGGTAGCTGCTGGGTGGGAGGATATTGGGATTGCAAAGGGTGCTTGTTGTTAACCTATCACTGGCATGAGAGATACAGAAAGGGAATGGAAGATTGAGGACGGAATTTGCCAGCAAAAAGAATGAAGTTATCAAGGTCAGTATGATTACAGGAAGAGGCATCAGAATAAATTATAGATTGTAAATACATAATTAATAGAACAGCGCAGTGTACAGTTGGTGGAGCCTGCTGCCTCACAGGTTCAATGATGGTTGTTCGTGTGAAGTTTGCATCTTCTCCCTGTTGGTTTCCTTCATGTGCTATGGTTTCCGCACATGTCTCAAAGATGTGAGCTGATGCATTGATTATCCATTGTAGTTTGTCCCTGGTGTGCAGATCAGTGATAGAATCGGGCAGGGGTTGACGTGAATGTGTGAAGAATGAAATAGGATTTGCGTAGGGTGAGTGTGGGTGGGTGCTCGATATATGCTGGGGGACTCAGTTAACCGGAAGGACTGTTGTGAAACACAAAGGTCTGCAGGTTCTGTGGTTGTAGTCAAAACACAGAAATGCTGGAGGAACTCAGCCGGTCTCGCAGGAAGTCAAAAAGTATTACCGATCTTTCATGCCTGAGTCCTTCCTTGAGGTATGAGTGAAGAAACACGGCATCTGAATTAACGACTGGGGATAGAAAGGGAGAAGAATGGGATAGCGAGTTATACAGACCAACAGACAAAAGTTGTTTCCATGCTTTGTGACTCCGAGGGCTCTTTTCTGAAGAGTTGAATGAGTGGGACTGAGAAGAACTGAGCCTATTCCATAAATTCCATGAAAAGACAAGGATATGGATGTTTCCATAGCTCACAAAAGAGAGCAAAGTTGAAGTTGAAGTACTTTAATAGAAGAAAGAATTCAGGGAAACTAAATTAATCTCTGGAACAAATGGGGAGCCCTCAATATATGGGTGTACAGTGTGAGATGGAGCTGAGGAGAGATTGTATGTCCATCATAATGATGAGCTGGCTGGAACCATAAAATTGGAAACTATCAAAATGGAAAAGAGAAAGGGTATCAGAGGTGTTTTTTTAAATTGTTGGACATACAACACTGTAATAGGCCAATACATCCCTGCGAGACTGTGTCACCCTATTTACACCCATTAACCTACACCCCTGGTACATTTTGAAAGGTGGGAGGAAACTGGAGGCCCCGGAGAAAACCCAAACAGACAAAGGAAGAATGTACAAACACCTCACAGACAGCGTGGGATTCAAACCCAGTTCCGGTCCCGATCACTGGCGCTGTAAAGGTGTTGCGCTAACCGCTATGCTTCTCACTTGTGGATGTAAGTCAGAATCAGGGAAGAAAAGACAGAATAAATGGGGGAAGCAATGTGTGTGGTGAAGCAAGAGCACACTCAAACAACATTTGCCCAGGAAATCCTGTTCAGACAGGACATAGAATTTGAGGATTTAAGAGTCAAGGCTATTGAGGGAAGATCTCCCAAGAAAATGAGGTCAATGTGGAAGACAATGGCTGATGGTGAGTGGTGGAGCAATTGGATTAATCTTTCTTTGCAAAACCAAGGAAGAAATTCAAATTGAGCCTGTATGGAGGATCGGCACTAGATGGTGCTGTGGTATCACCTGTCACGTCTAATTTTGCCTTCATCCTTGCAATCGACTTTACTCTGCCTGACATCCAAATTTGATGCTGCCATCCCTTTTTTTAAAAAAAACTTTATTTATTTGAAAAATCATTAGTAATAATACAGCATACATTATTAGTAATAAACACAATTTTATATAACTAAATATTAAAAAAGTAAGAAAAATGAAAAATTTAAAAAAAATTAAATTCCCACCCACCCTCCCACCCATCAGCCAGCTCTCTTAAGGAAAGCCAAAAACATGTAAACAGAAACTAAGAATATATTGTGGTGGCTCACCACTAGGCAGGCAAACCATCCCCGCTTGTAAGCCATGAGCCGGGACAGCCAGCCAAAATGGCGCCATCGGGGGTGTTCCCTTCCTCCCAGCACGGGGCTCAGAAGCCCACGCTGGGGGACCACATGACACCTGGGTGATGTCAGCGCCTTCCAGTGCGGTTCTCAGCCAGGTCCGGGCTGGGAGTATAAGTACAGCCCAACAGCCTGCAATAAACTAGTCTGCTCACTGAGCTCAACCCGTCTGGTTGTGTGTGTTCTTTCAAGAGCAGTGTAGCTGCCACTACAATATAATAAATCAAAGTACATCTAACTGCATATATTCCAAATATGGTCACCACTTATTAACAAAAAAAGAATAATTCTCATGCAAATTATATGTAATTTTTTCCATAACAATACAAGCTTTCAGTTCATTATGCCATCACATTATGTTAATCACTATATTATCTTTCCATGTACTTTCAACACATTTTCGAGCAACAGACAACGCTAAGCGTACAAATGCTATTTGAAATGTATCCAACCCTAAACCCTTTAAAGGAACCATATAACCCATTTAAAAAATAGATGGATCTAATGGTAACTTAATATCATACAATTTTCCCAAAATTAACCTAATTTCTTCCCAAAATGTTTGTACATGAACACAAGGCCAAACAGTGTGTAAAAAAGCACCAATACACACACCACATCTAAAACAAGAGTCCGAATTACTAAAACCATATTTTTTCAACTTCTTTGGAGTTAAATACAGCTGATGTAAAAAATTACAATTAATCATTCCATACCGCACATTCATCAATTTAATAACACTATCATAACACATATCCGCCCAATAATCTGGAAAAAAACAAAAGCTAAATAATTTTCCCATTTAAGCTTAGACTTGTCCCATTCTGGTTTATCCATATTATCTTGTAACACTTGGTACATAACAGAAATATAACCCTTTTTTGGTATAGAAGAAATCAAAGATTCAAATTCCGTCAATACAGGTAAAATCATCTCTCTATCATACATAACTTTCACCAAACCTCGAAGTTGATAATAAACAAACAAAGAATTTTCAGCAATATCAAAACGCTCTTTTAGTTGATCAAAAGAAAGAAACTGTCCTTCTACAAAACAATCCTGTAATGTCTTTTTTTACCCTTAGAATCCCAACTCTTTAAATGATTATTAAACATTGAAAAAGGAATAAGCTGATTATTGTATAAGGGGGTTAAAATTAACAATTTACCTTTTGATCCTAAAATCTTATTTTCCTTTGTCCATATGTTTAATAAATGTTTTAATATTGGCATATTATATTCCCGCAACAAATTTACATTCCATTAAAATATAAATTGATGCACTTCGACTTCAGAAATACAAGCCATCTCAACCTTAGCCCAACTCGGGGTGTTGGTCCAAATCCATCAATCTACTAATAAACTTCAGCTGGGCTGCTTCATAATCATTTTGAAAATAGGGTAATTGAAGCCCATATAATGCATACTTCCAAGTAAGTTTATATAACGCTACTCGTGGTAGTTTACCTTTCCGTAAAAATTCTCTCACAGCTTTATTTAGATCCTGAAAAAATCCCTTTGAAAGAGAGCATGACAAGGTATTAAATAAAATCACAAAAAGCAACATACCAAAAAATCCAGAGATCTTTCTTCTAAGTAATATAAGAAGTAAATAACTTGGACTCGATTTAGATGGAGCACAAAAAAGATTTATTATGATAGCCTTAGCTGTAGCAAAAAAAATGTATTATGTCAACCTGGAAATTAGAAGATGGTACATAGAAATAAATAAATGTATTCCATTGAAAAAAATAACATATAATTTAAGAAATAACATCACAGTATTCGAACAAATTTGGGAACTGTACATGGAACACAATAGAGAAGTCCTACTGCGGACCTCCACTGACTAAAATGACAGAAGGAGAAGAAGATGAAATGAACTGACCCAGTATGTAAAAGTAGAAGACACAAATTTCTTGCTTATTTTCATTGTGTTATGACATTGTTTAATGGGTTTAAGGTATATATGTTGAACGTTGAGTGAGTGGGGAGGAGGGGTGAAGGAGAGAGGGAAGGGAGGGGGGAAAAAGGGGAGAAAATGACACTGTGTATATTCAAGAGGGAAATGTTTGTGTGTATTTTGGTCAGTATGGTTCATAGTGTGAAAATAAAATAAAAGGGCATGGTATTGATTGAAATAAATATTGAATATGGGGAAAAATATTCATCTGAATACAGTTGACTTGACCAATTAAAGTTAACGGAAGATCTTTCCACTTAATTGAATCTGCTTTTTTTTAAAACTTATATAAAGATTGATACTCAGCATTTACAATTATTCCTAAATATTTAATTTTATCAGACCATTTAAATTTTATAATGTTTTTATACTCTGAATAGTCTAACTGGCAAAATTTCACTCTAGTTCCAATTAACCTTTTATTCAGATAATGTTCCATATTGTAATAAACATTCCCACAAGTGTGGCAATGATTTGTCTGGATTTGTTAAATATATCAAAACATCATCTGCAAATAAATTAATCTTGTACTCTTCATCAGTTACTTTCATCCCTCTTATCTGTTCATTCTGTCTTATTGTTTGAGCTAACGGTTCAATAGCCAATGCAAACAGGGTTGATGACAGTGGACAACCTTGTCGGGTTGAACACATCAATTTAAACAATGATGAGACTTGACCATTTGTCACCTCCCTAGCAATTGGGTTCATATATAAAGCTTTAATCCAACCAATAAAAAAGGGCCAAATTTAAACTTCTCCAATACCTTAAATAAAAAATCCCATTCAACCCTATCAAAGGCTTTTTTCTGCATCAAGCTGCTGTCGATATGCATTGACCAAACTAATCAATCGAAGAATATTATCTGATACATTTCTATTTTTAATAAAACCTGTTTGATCGACAAGTATCAATTTAGGTATATACTTGGCAAGTTGGTTTGCTAACAATTTTGCTATAATATTGTAATCTACATTCATTAAAGAAATAGGTCTATACGAAGACACTTTCAATGGACTCTATCTTTTTTTGAGATTATAGTCATTAAAGCACTAGAGCAAAATTATGGTAACTCATGCTTTTCAGTCACTTGTTGTAATACCTCCTCAAACACAGAAGATAAATCTTCATAAAAGGTTTTATAAAATTCCACCAAGAATCCATCGTCGCCTGGTGACTTCCCATTTGGTATTTCCAACATAGCTGCCTTCATCTCAAATTCTGTGAATGGAGCTTCCAGATCTATAACATCCTCCTCTTCTAATGCTGGTAACATTAACTTAGATAAATAAGAATCAGTTGAACCATTATCCTGTTTCTCCTCAAAAGTATATATTTTTTTATAAAATGAATGAAACTGATCATTAATTTCCTGAGGTTTATAATGACTGTTGAATTCTTTTTTACAGCATTAATAATCCGTGACACCTGTTCCATCTTTAACTGCCACGCAAGTACCTTATGTGCCCTCTCACTCAACTCATAATATCGCTGCTTAGATCGATTAATTAAACGTTCAAATTGATAAGTCTGCAACGTATTATAACGCAATTTCAAATTAGCCAAAGTCACTTTTTTTTAATCTTCAGTCACTTCCTTCTGAAATTCCTTCTCCAATTCATCAATTTACTTTTCTAATTCTAAACTTTCTGCCATATACTGCTACTTTACTTTAGTAGTGTAACTAATAATCTTTCCTCTTAAGCAAGCTTTTAATGCATCCCATAACACAAAACGGCCTTCTACTGAATTAGCATTTTCAGTCAAGAACAGAGTAATCTGTTCTTTAACAAAGATAACAAACACTGGTTTTTTCAACAACATTGTGTTAATTATCCATCTATAAGATAAACGTACCACTTCTGAACTTACGCAAGAAAAAATTAATAAAGAATTATCTGAGATAACCCTGCTTTTATATTCCGCCTGTAATACCCTTCCTTGTAAATGTGCCAATACTAAAAAAAATATATTCCAGAAAATGAATCATGTCAAGATGAATGAAAAGAGAAATTCTTCTCTGTAGGATTGACCCTTCTCCAAATATCCACAAAATTTAAATCCTTCATCAAGGCCCCAATTTATGTCGCCATCTTTGATTTCTTTATACGTTTTGGAGATCTATCCAGCAAAGGCTCTAAGACACAATTAAAATCTCCCCCAACTAAGATATTTTCATTAGCTTGATTTAACAACAAAAAAGGATCCGAAATAAAATGCTTATGGTCCACGTTAGGTGCATAAACATTAAGCAAAGGCCAAGATTCAGCAAAAATTTTACAATTCTCCCTTAAAACCCTTCCAGCATTTCCTTCCATAGTTTGCAATTCAAAAGGCAAGTTCTTATGAATTAAAATTGCTACATTTCTTACCTTAGAATTAAATGAAGAAAAAAAAAAATACATCCAACCCAATCACTCTTCAATTTCAAATGTTCTTTTTCAGACAAATGTGTTTCTTGTAAAAAGGCAATATCAATTTTAATTTTCTTGATATAAGTTAAAACTAGCTTTCACTTAATCGGTTTATTTAACCACTGAACATTAAAGTAGGAAATTTCAAATTAGAAATCCTTATAAACTAACATTATAACACTTACTACAAAATATCACTTTCCTTATAGTAACTTAAGACCACTATCCATCCCCCAAATATTTTTAGAAAAAAATGTTAAAAAATTTTGATTATCCCCCCAAAAAAATCTACCTAAAGGTAGTAACGCCCTAAAAATTTGGGTGTGGTAAATCCCACTAGTGGCGGATGACTATCAAAGGTTTCAGTGCTATCCACCTTCCCCAGCCAGAAATACATTATTCACATCAATACAATCCAGTAGTGTAAATATATTCAACCCAATGCCTCCATTCCCAATTACTGTTCTGGATCTTCAATGCCAATAAGACTTTGTGTTAAACTTCTTTCTTTCCATTCTTTTCATTTTTCCCATTCTTCCCATTCCCATACCCATTTCCATTTCCACTTGCCTTCTTTTTAGGCGACGGTAGTGAAACTCTTCTATGTCCTCGCAAATCCGGTAATCAATTAGCAAAAATTAATGCATCATGGTCATTCTCAAAAAATTGAGATTGAAATTTACCATAAATGACTTTTAACACAGTAGGGTATTGATAAGCAAATTTGTAACCCTTCCGCCACAATAGTTCTTTAGCTGAATTAAGTTCCCATTGTCGCCTAATAATCTCCTTCCAAGATAATTCAGGTAATTCAGGTTTGAGTTGAGAGTGGAGAGATTTAAGGGGGAAGCGATGGTCCACTTTTCTTCAATCTGAAGATTGACAATGAGCTCATCTACAATGAGCTGCCAGACTTAGCTGTAGAACTAGATGCGACTAAAACAGTCAGAAGATGTGGACAGATATAGGGATAGGGTTTTGAAGAATAAGCGTCAATACAGAGGATCATCAAAATGCCCAAGAGGATCCTGGGATCTCCCTTTCCTCTACTGATGACATGTACCAGGAATGTTGTTTAAATAGGGTTAAAATAATTATAGAAGATCCTTTCCATTCAGTACACAGTACCTTTCACCCACTACCATCAATAAGGAGGTACAGGAGCATTAAAAATAGGACTGCCAAGCTGGTAAATAGTTTTTTCCCAACAGGCTGTGAGATTGATGAATAATATTTTGTAACTAAGTAAATATTTATTTAAAATATAATTATTACATACTGTGTATTGTTATGGGCCCAGAGAACCTCAAAACCCAGCAGCAATAGAAATTTACCAAGACAAATTATTACTTAAAAGTTGCTTTTAATTATCTTTAAACATGAAAACAAGATCAAACTTTAACTTATTACTATTATCTTAACAGCCTAACTTAACCCTTAACCCCCCCCTCTAATTCTAAGCACACGTGTTGTGTACATAAGTTAAAAAAAATTCTTTGATTCACAGTCCAATCTCACTTCTCACTCCTCTAAGTTCACTGGTTGCAGGCAATTCTTATGCTGTGCACAGAATTTAACATTTAGGAATTTCACTAGGCTTTAGTGCTTGAAAGGTAAATGGTTACCACTCAGGAAGGTTCTTGTTGGTTTTCAGAAAGAGATTTGTTGCTCGTTGGACACCCACAACTGATCCCTTCCGATCAGCCACTTCAGTGTCTTGCTGAAGAAACTTGCCCCATCAGGGTTTTTTCAGTTGATAACCTCTTTCTTTTAGGTCTCCACAGAGTTTCTTTCCTGTTTCCCTTATTTCAAGTGAAACATTATACATCCAGCCATCCCCTCTTGTATGGACCACCAGGGCTTTGACCAGGCTGAATTAAAAACTCACAACCCATCTTCCACAAGCTTGCCAGCTTGTCCTGTTCCAGTCCCAGCTGCTGCTGCTGCTGACCTGTAGAACTAAACTCTCTCTCTCTCTCTCTCTCTCTCTCTCCTCTCTCTCTCTCTCTCTCTCTCTCTCTCTCTTTCTCTCTCTCTCTCTCTCTCTCTCAGAGAAAACCACATGACCCTCTTAGAACAGCCAACTGCACTCAGACAGACTGCGGCTCTGGACCTAATCTGAGTTTGTTCACCTGTTGCTATCCAAAACAATAATCTATTACTCCACAGCACATCCAGTTTACACCTACTTTTAAAGTCCTTATAGACACTCTTCAAAGTTTGTGCAAAGGCTCCTGGAGCCTGGACTGTCTGGCTTGAGCAGAGCTCTGGCATTTTAAAATGAGATCTGTTTTGAAGTGTTTGTATGTGATCCACTCTAAAAAAAACCTGCCACAATTTATCTCCAATGAAACATATCTATAGACAATATAAAATATAACATAATCTGTCACAGTATATTGTGCATATGTAGATGTAACATGGTCTTGAGAAACGCTGTTTTGTCTGATTGTATATGTACAGTCAGATGATAATAAACTTGGACTAATGCAGGCAAATGGGACAAGCCGAAAATGCTTGTTTAGTCAGCGTGGATGAATGGCTCTTTGAGTCCATGCAGATCTCTGCTGCTTCGCACGATTCTCTGCATGCTGCTCCATCAGGGTGGTCACTCAAACTTAGCATTCAGGAGATGGCACAGCATGTACTTCAGCCTATAGGAGCTGGCAGAGAGTGCACAGGCATTTACCTGCATTGTTAACCACTCCAGGAGGCCTTCAGGAAAAGGACACTTCTGCTGCTGCATTCCAGTTCTCCCTGCAGCTAACAGTGGATCAATTCTTGTATTTGCCCTGCATACATATTTAAAAACCCTTCACTCTTATTTGAAATGTTTTCCAAAATTGATGTTTGCTCTTGTTGTTATTTAATTCATTTTTAAGTAATTTAGCTTAGTTTTACAATCAACTTTTGCATTGCCAAGAGTAATAGATTCTTTTTCAAAAGCATAAAACATAATTTATGCTGTCATTTCATCTTGTGCCTGCTACATAAATAATAGATTGAAAACAGCTTACTTTTGTTTACCAAATGGCAAAGTGTATTTTATATATTATTGAGCTAAAACATAAATAAATATTTCATCAGTTTCCTGTGCTTCTCAGTTAGTAAAATTCTTTCATTCAGTTTTCTTTAATTTATTTGTTACATGCTATTAATAGCCATAGTTCAGTGGTTGCACTCCTGTTGAAGAAGAGTTTAGAATCAAGCTCCTCTCCAGAGACTTGTTTGCTAACCTCATGGTTGAATGCATTGCCTTTGAGAATGCTTTTCAGAATCTTCGAGCCACAGAGTTAAGCAGCAAGGAAACAAGTCCTTCAGCCCAACTCATCCACACTAGTCGAGATGTCTACCTAAGCTTGTTCCATTTTCTATGTTTGACCCCTATCCCGTCAAAATCTTGGAAAACATAGCTTCCACATTTCACAAAACAAAAGGAAAACATGCGCTATCACTACATCATTTTCTGGGACCAGAAAATAGCTGCATTCAGAAGTATCTATATTTCAGAAGAATGCTATTGGCTGCGGGCTACTTTGACATATCTGCAGAACAAGAAAGGCGCTGTGCGTGCTTTCTATGGTTTCTCAGTTGGTTCCACCACACATCACTATTCATATTTTGGCTTGGAAAATATATACAAGAATGAGAGTTTTGGATTAATGGAGCAGAACTTCCTGCAATGCACTACAAGAGAGTGCACTACTAATGCCCCACTGACGGATGGTTTGTCGCCGGAGTTGGTAATGACTTTGGAAGTAGCGTCTGCTTGAAACTGGGAAGCATCTGACGTCATCACCTACAGCAGACCAAAGGGATCTTAGGGCTAAGAAATTTAAATTTAAATGTAAATGTTAAACGTTGGCATACAACACAGTAACAGGCCATTTCGGCTCATTTCCTTATCTTCTGACATTTATTGCTCCTACTTTAAATGTCTCAAAATTTCAAATTTGAGTGTCTTGTTTTACCTTTCAAGAATCTATCCTCCCAAGTACATCTGAAGATTTCTAGACTATTAATCAGCGACAAATTTCCCTTTCTAAAGGTCTTTAATTTACCTTTTTAGGGAAGGCCAGGGGAAAGTTTAGGGGAGGTATCATGGGTAAGATTTTTACACAGGGAGTTCTGGGTGCCTGGTTGCCTTTCCAGGGGTGGAATTTGAATGTGAAACATAAGGGGCATTTAAGAGACTCTTAGACAGGATGAAAGAGAAATAGAGGTTGAGGAGATTGGAAGGATTTAGGTTTTTCTTGGTAGGAATACAAAGGTTAGCACAAAGACCTGTAATGTGCTGTAGTGTTCTATATTCTAACCAGCTTTGTCACTAGAACAAGTTGACTGACTGCTCTCTTGGATATTACGAAAAAAAGGATGATCAATTAAACTGAATTTTCTAAATATGCTTTTGAACCAATGTGCTGGTCAATATTTCTCCCTAAATCGACAAAGCTAGAATGAAGTTCAAAAGATTATGACATGACATTTAGTTTTGCTGGTTAACAGACAGGTCACTGATTTGAAAGAAAAATATTAATTAATAATTTAATTTGTGGAACTTAATATTACCTTGTATCTAAATTTGTTATGGTGAATTATCACTCCCATCTCTCTCATGCAATCATGTCCTTACTATAATGTACACAGTTTAATAAAGTTGAACTATAACCTGTAAAACATGAAAACCTGTGGACACCGTGGTTGAAGTAAAAACACGAAGCCTGAGAAACTCATCAGGTCAATCAGTGTCCTTTATATAGCAAGGGTATATAAAACTGACATTTCTTCATCAAGATATGGAAAATAGTCAGCAGGTATCCAAACAAGAGGGGTGGGGTGGGGGGTGGGGGGAGAAGAGGTGTGGTTGCAAAGGTGATGTACTTTTATCTTTGGTATATAAAGGATGCTGGATGACCTGCTGAGCTTCTCCCGCATTGTGTTTTTACTGAAGCTACCACCTCCCTGGTCTAATATTCTATTTCCTAGATAATGAAGGCACCATGTTCACTACCTTATACATCTCTGCTGCTACCTTTCCTCTCTCTTCCTGGTCTCCCAAGTCAGGAATTTCCACTTCAATTAATAAAGTTTCTGAGCTATTGCAAATATGCACAATGGCAAGGAATTCAAGCTGTTCTGGACTCCACAGCTGGACTCAAGTGTCTAGGACTTATGTACCTGCAAGTGGTTGAACACCAACATATCCTGTCACATCAGTAGGCTTGACTGTGCCCAATGTCTGAAAAGAAAGTAACTCCTCACACTAACCATCCAAGACTCTCATATTTACTCAGCAATATTTATTTATTTATTTGTATATATTACTTGTCCTGAAAGTGTATTGTTTGACTCTATGTGTGTTATGTCTGGTTGTGCATCTGTGTGTTTGCACCATGGACAGGAGAATGTTGTTTCATTGAGTTGTACTTGTTCAATCAGATAATCAGATGATAATAAGCTTGACATTTCCCAGCTGTATACCACCCAAGCTCATGGTCTTGATGATTGCCTTAGTTCCGATATATGAGCCCAGTCATTATTACATGAGATCTACAGCTCAGAAATGGAGCGTTTAGATTGAAATCACTGAGAATAACTTTAAAGAACTTAGATTTATGTGGGTCCCTGACAATGCCTGGACATCTCAAAGAGCTTTACTCTCAATAATACACCCTTGTGCTGAGCTCATACTGTCCAGGATGGAACTTTTCAGTTATAAGGCGAGACTTGATAGGCTGTATTTGCTTTCCCTGGAGCAGAAAAGGCTGACAAGAGAACTGATAATTATGAGGGGCGTAAGATAAGATAGGTGCCAGGAAACCTTTCTTTGCAACAGAGGACAGAAACAAAAGGAGGTAAATTGAGGATAAAGGACAAGATGTTTGGAGGGGATAGGAATAATATTTCACCCTGTGGGAATCTGGAACATGCACCCTGAGGAGGTGGTAGAGGCAGATATGCTCACAAGACATTGAAGGCTAATGGTCTGGTGCTGTTAAATGTAATGAGTATCGATAGTTATTTGATAGCCAACTTGGGAATGGTGGGCTACAAGGCCAGTTTGTGTACTGTATGACTCTTGTCTTCTGTGTTTTCTTTAATGCTTCATTTTAACTATTTTCAGAATATAAAAATTACCAAGACATCTGCCCCATCAATTCTTCTGTAATTATAGAAAAAGGCCCTTCTGGCCCACGAGTCCGTGCCATCTAAATACGCCATTTAACCTACAAACTCCGTACGTTTTTGAGTGTGGGTGGAAACTGGAACACCCAGAGGAAACCCATGTAATCAAGGGAAGAACACACAAACTCCTTACTAACAGCATGTGATTTGAACCTGGTCACTACCATTGTAATAGCGTTGAACTAACAACAAAGCTAACTATGCCGTGGTTATCCTATATTAATATGCATCTCATCCCTATTTTGTTACTCTATCCTCACATCCCTTTATTTCCTTAATATTATTCATTTCACAATTTAGGATTTTCATGTATTTTAACATTTTAAAAATGTTTATTTTTATTTTTATTATTTAAAACAACATTAATTTTAGAGAAAATTAAAAATTGTGACAAATGACTCCTGGTTGTGATAGGAGGTGAGACTCCACCAAGAGCTTTTGTGCTATTATATGTGTAAATAAGAATTACATTTCCCAGCATGCAATGCACACAGTTGCCCAGAAACTGGAAATAACATTTAATGGGGGTTATTGCTGGAAGTTGGTTGAAGCAGTCAGTTACACCCACATAAAGTCGTTCTTCTTGAAAGAACAGGCATTTCATGGTGTCAGAATTGTCTGGGTGAGTAAGAGAAGATGATAGTTTGTAAGCATGGATAAGTTAAGTCCTCCAACATTGATGCAGTTTACCAGCAATCTAGCCAATAATTGGAAATGCTTCAAACAGTGATTCAATATTTATTTAAAAGCTGGTGGAATGGGACAGACCGATGGAAAACGGAAAGAGACTATGGTTTTGCACGTGATGACGCCTTGGACATCTAAAACAGCTTTCACGTTGGACACTCTGATGACAAAATTTGAGGAGTATTTTGTTCCAAATCAAAACATCACATTTGAAAGATTCAAGTTTTTTCTCCTGTGACCAGAAACAAGGTTTGAGCTTTGACCAAAATTTAACCGAGCTTCACACACTGAGTAAGTCCTGTGAATTTTGAGATTTGAAAAATTTGCTCATTAAAGACAGAATAGTTGGCAGAATCTCAGATAATGGACTTTGTAAAAGGCGAATTTCATTCATGGCATCTTCTAATTTAACTGAGAGGTTTGCCGCAGATTTTTGCACATGTTCATATTCTTTTCCAGAGTAAAATCCTTTTCATTCAACAGTCTTTCTCTAAGTCCATTATCTGTGATTCCGCCAATTATTCTGTCTTTAATGAGCGAATTTTTCAAATGCACTGATGAGGCAAATAAGAATGTTTCATTACTCAACAGGGAGAACCAGAGATACAAAATGCAAGTGTCAGATCTTTCGCAGCAGAATAGGGTGCTTTTGATGGAACTAGAAGATGCAAGAGGAAATCATATTTTATGTGAAAATGAATTCAGTTCTGATGACATAAGCAGTTCCTCTGAAGTGATTTCTCAGCATCTGTCGTAATGTTGAGGAACTGCAACAGTAAAATCAACAAATATTGGTGATTGTTCAAGAATTTGCTGATAACAGGAAAAGGAAGAGCAGGAAATTACCTCTTCACAGATATCTGAATTTCTGCTGAATCTTGCAGATGGCCTGAATGAACCTGAATGACTCTGTGAAAACAGAAGGGCATCAGATGTAACTGGTGGAAAGAGACTGACCATGGAATGTAGATACTTTTGTTATTGTAGAATATTAATGTGTTTGTGCTTTTGATTTTTGTTTTGAAAGGGAAAAGGTGTCATTATGTGTGTAAATAAGAACTGCATTTCCCAGCATGCAACAAGCATAATTGTGCAGAAACTGGAAGCGGTATATGATGAGGGTTGTTGCTGAAGGTTGGTTGAAGCAGCTCAAGGAAAATAAAGTTGGTTAAGTATTAAACCCACATAAAGTCATTCTTCTTGAAAGAACAGACATATCTCAAGGAAAATAAAGTTGGTTAAGTATTAAACCCACATAAAGTCATTCTTCTTGAAACAACAGACATAACAGCCTTGCCTCACATTGAAAACCAATGCGTGTCCACTGATATTCCCACTGTGGTTTTGTAAATGAAAATTCTTCACTTGCTTTCCAGGCATAGTCATTCACATTGAAAGGTACTCCACAGTTAAGCATGCATAGGCAGGTTTGGTCAGAGCATAAAATCCAATTCCACTTATTACATGTAATAGACAAATTGATTGAGACTGGATTCTTCTGAAGAAAAGCACCCAATGGATTCAATCAAACGGTTCTGTGTTGCAATGGTCAGTGCTTGTGTTTGAATGTCCATTTGTCAAGTTTGCATCAGACCCTAATGTACATTTTTGTTATCGAGGCAGTGGGAAGTATGGTTGAAAATGGTGGCGCAATGAAAGTTGAAGTTGCTCGTGGTCAAAACATTTTAAAATTGTCGGATTACTTGGGAGTTGGTTCAAGTTAGTGGGCGTGGGCTTGATGGGTAAAGTGTAGTTAAACTTGTCCAACAAGATGAGGGGGGTTAGCCTATGAGGAGAAATTTGAGTCACTGGGATTCAGAAGAGGGGATCTTGTAGAAACATACAAAATAATCAAAGATAGTGGTAGGAAAATTATTTCCACTGGTTATAGAGCAAAAGGCAGGAACTGAGTCCACAGCCACATTAGCCACAATCCTATTAAATGTCCTGCTCCTGGCCCTATTTATAATGTTCTTATAACATGGATATCACCACACATCATTTCCAAGAGAACACTAGGAGCAGAGCCAACCAATATTGGCCTTTCTCTCCAGGACAACTTTGATGGGCCGTAACACAGGTAGTCTTGGTGTGGAGTAATATTTCACAAAAGTTATCCTCAGTTTGGAAAATGCTAAAGAGTTACTGTAAAGAGAAAATAATGTAGCACCAGAGGAACATTGTGATCTAAGAGATTGGGCAAGCATGTCAAGATCATTATAGGTGTGAACACTAAGTATGAGGCCAAGACATAGACAGCAGAGAAAGGTGTAGACAGACTTTTGTCATGGAGGATGACATTTTGTGCAGCGGGTTTATGGGTTCTAAGTGACTAATGAGGCTAATGTGAGATTAGAAATGTTTCTTTTGACCATCTGGACAGTTCACTTGATTGATTGGGAGGTTGTGTGCTGCAGAAACTCATTGTTAATATCAATGTGTCTTGAGCTGGGAACGTTTGGGAAATGTTGATTTCATCGTATGTATATTTCATAAGTGGTGTTTGTAACACATTGGGGGTTACTGTGATCAAAACACAGAACTGTGGAGGAACTCAGCCGCTCTTGCAGTGTCCATAGGAGGTCAAGTTCGTGAGCTCAATGGATGTGAATCTATCAGCAATCTCCTGTAATGCATTATCAGAGTGAATTGATGGATACTTCTGGACTACATCATTTGTCTTATTGAAGCTGATGATCAAGCTGAATTCTTTCCAAGTTCATTGGCACCTGGAAGTGCTTCTTGGTAGGGAGTCACAGAAAGGTACAGCATGGAAATGGGCTCTTTGCTCCAAAGAGTCCATGTTGAAATGCTAATGTGGCATCACTGGCCAACAGGAACTCCTGCTGGGAACCTGGGACAATCTTGTCTTTATTTCAGTGGCCAATGTTAAACAGGTTTCTATCAGTTCTGGTGAACATCTTCTGTGTATCAGCTCGAGCAGACAAAGGCAGTAAGAAAAAAGAACGCGTCAATGCAAGAGCAGAACCTGACTGATTTTAGGGGTTCTGATATTCTAATGCAAACTTGTTATAGTTAACCTTTGCCCCTCATGTTCTCATGAAAGGAAAGGTCCATTTGACAGGTAGTCAATTATCTTCAGCAACTTGTATAAACTGCTCTAAATCTTTACCCAATCAGGTGGCTTGATGAGGTCAATATAGCATACTCCTTTCCTCAATGCATTGGTCTTATAACTGTCGGGACTGAGAAGGCCAAAACAACGGTGTGTCTCCCACTTCTAAATGCACCCTGAGATGAAGTAAATGTGATCAATCAAGTTCTGAAATCCAGCATGTACAATGCAGGGAAATGCTTTTCGCACAGTAATCCACAAAAAAAAAAATACCTCGGAAGTTGTTATAGTCACATTTAGATCATTCTACCAGTTCAAACAGATAGTGCGGACCACCAGTGTTCTTCCTTCCTCTGATGAGTTTCAGCAGAATTACACCATCACCTGCCACTCCTCAACTATGAGTTAGCTCGCTAACTCTTGAACAACAGGATGTCTCAAGCTAACTCTTCATCAAACGTTTTCCACTTCACAATAGTGATTACACTTCAAAAGGGCTTCATTGCTAATTGAAGATGTTAAAACATCATTTCTGATGGTAGGATCATTGTTTTCATGTTGTTCTTTTTAAACTTCCCCAGCATTGAATACATGAGGCAGAATTTCTCCTTAAGCGATTCAGCATCAATTTGTGATAAATAATGCTCCGAAGAAGAGCCTTTTACATCAGAGCCAATTTTAATTTAGAGTCACTTCATGGTAACAGTCCCTTCCAACACATAGTCCCACCCAAATACACCCATGTGACCCATTAACCTACTATCCCTATATGGCTTTGGAAAATCAGAAGAATGCAGACTATCCCAAGGAAACCCATGCGTACAAGGGGGGAGAACATACAAGCTCCTTACATACAGCAGTGGCTTCGATGACGGGTGGCTGGCATTGTAATAGCATTGCACTAACCACAACACTTACTGTACCACCCTTATTTATGGCTGTTGCCTCTCAAGTTCTTTAAGGAAAAATAGACCCAATCAAAATGAAGTGCGTGAAGATGTATCAGGTGGTGTCGTAAACACAAGTGTAACCCTTGGATCCAGAGGAGAGCGGAGTTCAGATCTCGATAGTGAATTGACAGGGTGTCTGGAGAGTTTGGAGCAAGGACTCTATATGCTCATTGCTAATGCTCTGGTTTCTTTGCCTCTGTGTATTCCTGCTCTTTCATATCCTCACTTCCTGTCACCTCTTTCTTTGCTGTACCTTGTCCCACCCTGTGTTTTGAGAAATGCATTATTTTACATGTTTAACACTATTCTTCCAAATTCTAGCTGTCAAAGAGCATAACCTTTGACCTGAGTGGCCTCTTCTGTATAAAGATGCATGGAGTGCTATGGGGTATAATGTGGTGTGGGGGAACTCTGCCATAATGGCCTTCTGTGTGATAAGAATCAAAGGGCTGCTTTAATCAAGCACACACAGAATCAAAAGCCACACAGTCCTAGAGTGACCAAAAAAAAAGATTTATTTTCTGTGGCTTAATGAGTTCAAAGAGTATTTCAGAGGGGAAAAAAAACAACTAAGACGAGAGGAGAATCAAATGGAGGTTAAATTGTAGGACATGCTGCCTATTGTACAAGGGTTCTAGCCATCCCTGACCCCTGCAGCTTGCCTATTAAAGGATCCATCAACAAACTGTTGGACTGAGAAGGTCAGCACCTTGTAGAGAAATACATGATGCAATACATCTTTGAAATAAGGGCAAAGCGGGGCGTGGCAAGATGGCGTAAGGAGCAGACGTGCCTTCCAGTCCTCTCCTGACTCTAACTTATTGTTTTGTCTTTAAGTGCCCGTTAAAACTTTTAAAAAAATTTATAAATAGTATGTGTTGAATTAATACCTAATGGTACATTTGTTAAAAAAAAGTAAAAGGAAACATCAATAGATTATTTAAAAAATTATATTTTCTGAAATTATCTGAGCCTGCTTGTTTACAAAAGGCCACGACTCAGCGTGAAATGGATCCAGGAAAACAAGAGAAGAATTCGGCCTTGGAGCTCCGTTCTGATTCCATAAGTCTTTCTGAAGGTCGTTTTCAGCTGCCTTTAGAACAAAGGGCTGGCCGGATGCCAGTATTTCAAACAACGTCTACTGAGACTTTGACTATTGAATTAGCTGGGGCGCCACCGGTTGGAGAGTTAAAGAGTTGTTATTTGACTGCTATACCATCAGTTACAACAGCTCTTCCAGATACTGACGTAATGAAGCTTTTAAAGGAGGTTTGGATCAAAGATAACCCTGATCATCAGCCTCATGACACTTCTGGGGGGTCTGTGGCAGGGGCTCTTACACAGAGTCAAACTGCAAGAAAAGCTACTAAATTAAAAGAAGGGATAGAAGGTCCTCTGATTCCACAAGAACAGCAGGATCCCACCATGTCTGGATCTACTGATGTTGATATACTTTTCAAGAGTCTTGAACATAAGATATTTTCTTCAATGATGCATTTAGGTGATTCTATGAATAATCTTACTTCTAAGATTAATGCATTGGTGGATGTCAATACTCAACAGATGGCTGATTATGGAGCTTTTAAAGTCAAAACTATTGAAAGACTTGAGATGTGTGATCAAGGATTATCTGATGTACAAGATCAATTGCAAGATGTGAATAAAACAATTGAAACGCTACAGATTCAGAATAAAAATTTAACAAAAAAAGGTTGATTATTTGGAGAACCAATCTAGACGGAATAATGTGAAAATTGTCAGCTTGCCAGAAGGCATAGAAGGGCCAGATCCAAGAAAATTTTTTACTGAATGGATTCCACAAGTGTTGGGACAAGATAAGTTTCCTGAAGGTTTAATATTGGAACGGGCTCATAGAGCTTTGAGAAGGAGACCTTTTTCAGGACAGAATCCAAGACCTGTTCTGGTTCGCTGTTTAAATTACTGTGATAGAGAGACTAATTTACGTTTGGCTATTAGAAATGCACAGCAAAACAGATCTCCTTTGATGGTTCAGAGTAATCGTGTTTTCTTCTATCCGGATTTGAGTCAGGAAATTATGTTTCAACGACGTGAATTTAATTCTGTGAAAGAATTATTGTGGAAAAAATGATATAAGGCAACATTTAGATACCCTGCGGTACTGAAGATTTTTCTGGATGGATATCAACCAAAGTTCTTTGATAATCCTAAAGAAGTTATGGATTTTGCTCAGTCTTTACCAATTACGAATTCCAGGAACGACGGTCTCCAAAGAGGGCAGAGCTGCAAGAAGGGAATTTGATTTCTGGAAGAAATGGAAGAAACGGTGGTCGCAATGGCAAAGGAAACTCATTTAATAGATAAGGAACATTTGAAACTCAAACGTGAATGGGTTGGGCATGTTTTTTATTCTTCGTTTAATTCTAAGGCAAAAGGTGTGGCAATTTTGGTACATAAGAATCTACCATTTTAGTTACAGAGTGAAGAGAAAAATGGTGGAAGATTATTAAAATTAAATTGTACAATCTTTAATGAGGCATGGACTTTGCTTGATGTTTATGCTCCTAATGTTGAGGATACAGCTTTTGTTGTGGATATGTCTTTATTACTTGGACAATCGAACTCTAATGTGATGTTGGGGGAGATTTGAATGTGGTGTTGGAGCCTTTATTGGATAAGTACTCAAGAGTAATTAAGAAGTCTAAGATGGCAATCCAAGTGATTAATATGATGGCAGATTTGAATTTAATTGATATTTGGCGAAGAGTTAATCCTACAGAGGAAGATTTTTCTTTTTATTCCTCGCGACATAATTATTTTTCTACAATTGATTATTTTTTAATATCAGCACATTTGCAGGATAGGTTTACATCTGTGGAGTATAAGGCTAGATTGGTTTCGGATCATTCATTATTATTATTAGAATATTTGAGTTCACAAGATGTTCAGAAAGCTTCAAGATGGAGATTTAATACTATGCTATTGCAAAAACCAGAATTTATTAGTTTTTTAAAACAGCAAATTGAAATTTTTATTGGTATTAACAGTAATTTTGTTTCTAGTTATTTTGTTTTATGGGATGCAATGAAAGCTTTTTTGTGAGGCCAAATTATTCGTTATGCCTCTCAGGTAAAGAAGGAGAGAATTAAAGAGATTGAAGACTTAGAGGAAAAGATAACTGCTACTGAAAAATAATTTCAAAAACATGCTTCCGAAACGCAAAAGAATCAGTTAACTAATTTAAAATTTAAATATAATGAATTACAAACATATCAGTTTGAATGTTTAATGAATCGAACTAAGCATAAGTTTTATGAATGGGGTGAGAAAGCTCATAAAGTTTTGTCATGGCAATTAAAAAAGCAACAATTATCTAGGATTATACCAGCAATTAGAAAGAAATCAGGTATTACTTTTAATCAAAAGGAGATTAATGAGGAATTTTGTAATTTCTATAAACGATTGTATACTTCGGAATGTAAAGATGTAACTGGAGACGCAATAGATTCTTTCTTGGAAAATATTAACTTGCCACAATTGAATCAAGAAGACAGACAAGAGTTAGATAAACCTTTTACAGAAGATGAAATAGAAAGGGCAATAAGAGACATGCCGAATGGAAAGGCACCTGGTGAAGATGGGTTTTCTATAGAGTTTTATAAAGTTTTTTTATGCTCATGTGTCATCTATTTATAAGGATGTATTACAACAAACTTACAATACTTTTCAATTACCTGAGTCTTGTTCTAACACAATAATTACTGTAATACCAAAAAAAGATAAAGACCCTTTACAGGTTTCTTCTTATAGACCAATTTAGTTGTTAAATGTAGATTATAAAATTGTAGCTAAAATTATGGCTAATAGATTAGCTCAATATCTGCCTAAAATTATACATGGTGATCAAACGGGATTTATAAAAAACAGGTATGCGTCAGATAATATTTTACGGTTAATAACCTTGATAAATAAATCTAAATTTCAGTTGAATTATCCTACAGTGGTTTTATTGGATGCAGAAAAGGCTTTTGATAGAGTGGAATGGAAGTTTCTGTTCAAAGTACTTGAGAAATTTTGTTTTGGTTCTTCATTTATTGGGTTGATAAAGGCTTTATATAATAGCCCGAAGGCTAGAATTGCTGTTAATGGTCAAATTTCAGAATCTTTTAGTTTGACAAGATCTACTAGACAAGGATATCCATTGTCACCTGCTTTATTTGCTATAGTTATTGAACCTTTAGCACAATTAATACGTCAAAATGAAAATGTTAAAGGTATGAGAGTTCTGAATGAAGAATATAAGATTAATTTATTTGCTGATGATGTTTTATTACATTTGGTGGATCCGGATATTTCTTTACCTGCAATTCAAGAATGTTTAGAAATTTATGGCCAATTATCTGGTTACAAAGTAAATTGGGCTAAAAGTGAAATTTTACCAATTTGTAAAGGTGATTATTCAATATATAAAAATATTACAAATTTGAAGTGGACTACACAAATTAAATATTTAGGAATTAATGTTAATACGGAATTTCAAGAATTATATTCAATTAATTATTTTCCTTTAATAAAAAGGATTAAATTAGATTTGATTAGATTAGATTTGATTAGGTGGAGGGGTTTACTAGGGAGGATTAATACCATAAAAATGAATATTTTTCCTAGAATACAATATTTGTTTCAATCAAATCCTTATTTTTTTTTAAAAAGTTTTTTTAAGGATTTATATAAAGCAATTAGAGAATTCTTATGGAAGAGAAAATTTCCGAGAGTAGCAATGAGAAAATTGATGTGGGATTTTCAATTTGGAGGTTTAAGATTACCGAATTTTCAGCATTATTATCAAGCAGCTCAATTCAAATTTCTTAGTGCATTAATGAATATGGACAACTCACCTAGTTGGGTAAAGATGGAAATGGCGGTTATTTTAGAAAAATTTCCTCGTGAGTTTTTGTTTCGATGGAATAAAAATTTATTACCAACTTATGATGTGCCAATATTGAAACATTTATTAAATTTATGGACAAGTAAACTTAAAAAATTGGGACTTAAAAATATATATTCTGGAAGATTGCCATTATATAATAATCAACTTGTTCCTTTTACGGTTTCCAATGCCACTTTGAAATAATGGGAAAAGAAGGGAATAAAAAATTTATCTGATTGTTTTCCTGAGGGTTGTTTTTGTTCCTTTGACGAATTACAAAGGAAATGTGGTATTAGTGCAAATTCTATATTTGTATATTATCAATTAAGATCTTTTGTAAAACAGTTATGTGGTTGACATATGATTTTATTGCCTGAATCTAGTTTTGAAGAATATGTACTTTCAATACCAAAAAAGGGATATATATCTGATTTGTATTGTATTTTACAAGAAATTGATCGTAAAAAAGACTGAGATAAAGATAAGTTGAAATGGGAAAAAGATTTAGGACATAAAATAGCTGAAGAAACTTGGATGGAAATTTGTCAGAATAGTATTCGGAAATTAATTAATGCTAGACTAGCGATGATTAATTATAAATTTATTCATCAGCTATATTTAACACCGGAGAAATAAAAAAAAAATTGGTTTTAGTAAGTTGGATTCTTGTTTTCGATGTGATCAGACGGCCAATACTTTTTTGCATACTGTTTGGCTTTGTGATCGATTGCAACAGTTTTGGAAAGGTATTCAATCTGTTTTTAACAGTTTATATAATATCCATCTTGTATTAGATCCCGATATATTTTTATTAGGGAACATGCAATCATTAATCGATTTAGGTTTAGAGGATTATCAGATTTCATTTATTTATTTAGCTTTAGTTGTGGCTAAGAAATGTATAGCGCTTACTTGGAAAGATAGAAATATACTAACTTTAGATAAGTGGTATTTGGAAATGAAATTTTGTTTGACTATGGAAAGGATATCTTTTTCAATTCAGGATAAGATGTCTTTTTATAAGTTAAAGTGGACTCCGTTTGCTAATTATATGCATTTAAGTTTGATTTAAATATATGTTTGTGTGATATTTTAGTATTGACAATATTTTTTTGTTGTTGTTAGAATTTTTTTAGGTTAAGTTTTATCTCTTTTTTGTAAGTGGGTATGTTTTTTCATATATAATATTGTCAATTTTATTAACTCTTCACTCTTTATTTTGGGGGGGGAGGGTTGGACTAATTTTAAGTTAGACTATTAATATTGTGTTACAATTAACGGGGGGGGGTTATTTTGTGTAGTTTTCTGATGTAATATTGTAATCATACCTCTTTAATTTTTTTTTTCTATTTTTCTTTAAATGTAATTCTTTATTGTATTCATGTTATAAAATTTTAAATAAAGTCTTTAAAAAAAAAGAAATAAGGGCAAAGCAATGCAATATATCTTAACTAGTAAAAGTTAAATGAGGTACCAAGCAAATCTGACATGGAGTCACTAGAGAGTGGCGTTAAAAGTAAACGATGTTTCGGAAAGGTCATGCAGAATTATTGGCTTCATGTCTGGAGGCCAAGGATTCAAAGGAGGTAATGATAGACATATAAACAATCTCTGATCTCAGGGGCAGCATTTGGTACAGTAATTAAGTACCCAGCCCTTGTTAAAAATAAAACAACAATACTGCAATTGCTGGAAATCCAAAGTTGTTGAAGGAGTGGAACTATCTCATTCTTTGGAGGAATGAATGTTGTTCCAATGCATCCTGGGACATTGATAATGAGTGATTATCATACACACAAGCACAATGTACATATGCCAAATGATTCTTACTTGCTGCAGCCAGATGCTTTGTTAAAAATCAATTCCGATAGTATACATTAAATTACCATATGGAAAGAAATCATAAATATAAAGGAGAGATAAATAATGAATATTCACATTTAAAGTAGAGCGAGACAAAATGGCGTGTCAATATTGCAGGCAAGTCGATTTAGAACAGTCATTAGTGTTACAAGAGGAGGTTTAAGAACCTGACAACCATAGAACACAACAGCACAGAAACAGGCCCTGTGCCAAAATATCATTCTGCCTAGTCCCTCTGACCTGCATCAGGACCATATCCCTCCATACCCTTCCCATCATGAACCTGTCCAGATATTTTTTAAATGTCTGTATTGAGCCTGCATTCACCAATCAGATGGCAGCTTGTTTCACGATCCCACCATTCTGTAGGTGAAGAAATTCTCCCTAATGTTCCCATTCAACTCTTCCCCTTTTACTCTTCACCTATCACCTCTTCCAGTGGAAAAAGCCTGCTTGCATTTACTAAATGTATAATTATCATAATTTTATATACCATTATCAAATTTCCCCACATTCTTTACGCTCCTGGAAAAAATGTCTTAACCAGTCCAACTCAGTTCTTCGGGTGCTAGTAACATCCTTGTAAATCTCCTCTGCATTATTTCAATCATATTATGGATATCCTTCCTGTAGATAGGTAACTAAAACTACACATAATATTCCAAATTTGGCCTCTACACTGTATGATATTACATCATCATAACATTCCCAATACACTACCACTCAATGCTTTAATTAATGACTTCATAGAAGCATTTTGAATGTTGAAAGGCCTGGACAGACAAAATTGCTTCCCATAGTAGGGGAGTGAAGGACAAGAGGGCACAGTTTCAGGATTGAAGGATGTCCATTTAATACCAAGATGCAGAAGAATTTCTTTAGCCAGAGAGTGGTGAACCCCTGGAATTTGCTACCACCGGCGGCTGTGGAAGTCAGGTCATTGGGTGTATTTAAGGCAGAGATTGATAGGTATCTGAATAGTCAGCCTAACAAAGATTATGGGGAAAAGGCATGGGACTAGCCCTATTCTGTGACCCTGTATAAAGACTCCATCACTCTAACCCCTCCCTCAGAAAGCCTGAGTCACAGTACAGGGGATGAGGTCTAAGTTTATTGTGAATAAAAACCAGTTGATCAGTGACTCGATCTCAGTCTTGTGAGTTATTAACAATGCGTCAGGAAGTTAAGCACCAGATTAAGTAAATTGTGAGGTAATTAGTGTCTATTTAAAAAAAAATTGGTTCATTTTGCTGTCCCACGTTAACTCATAACATATTGTACATTTTCTGTTTTGATGTGATTGCAAGACAGAAATCTCAGCAACAATTGATATTCCCTGAGATTAATTTCCTTCAATAGAAAAGGACCCCTGCAGGTGTAAAACACATGAACCAATATCACCTCATATTCTAAGCAGTTCAAATTACCAAGTGTTTTATGAGATCAATGTTTCATTTAACAGCTGAATAAAGCTTCCATTTCACTCATAAGTGACTGTCACATCTTCTGCTACCTGCACAAATCTTGAACAGCATTGTGGTGTCAGATAGAGATAGTTACTGGGCATTAAGATGATCCAATTTTCCCTTCATATTTTTCTAACTCTCATATTCTATCCTCCTATTCCCAATCAAAGTGGTGGACTTGCATTGCTGAGTTCCAAACTGTTTCCAATCCTCTGAGAAATGACTTTAAAAAAAAAAAATATGTACAATCTTTTCCCTTTGATCTACCACTAACTATAACGACTCTTAATAATCAGATACAGCAGGAACACATTTCCTACCAGGCATTATTTTTTTTCCCTTAAAGGGATATCTATTGCATGACTAAAGCAAGTGATTAAGTGATGAAAAGCCCAAAGGAACCAGAGACAACTACAAATCATACATCAGGTTGCTTGCAATTGATTCTCTGCATTCGCTAACAGGGGCAGAGTTTGCAGAGCTAATGCTGTTTTGATATCTATCCATTGTGTTCACTTTCAGTAAAACAAGTAGGTGGCCAATTCATAGCAGTCAAGACGTTGCTGACTGGCAGAATCTGGTCTGAGTGACCTTCTGATCAGCTCCTGCATCATTTCTTAATGTATTTATGAGATCAGGAGTTGGAAAGGTCTTGATAATTTTTCCAGGAATGGCATAGAAAATCATGCAAAACACACAGAAATGCTGCAGGATCTCAGCCAGCCTCAAACTGTCCATCGGAGATCAAAATATATGACTGACTTTTTGGGCCTGAATCCTTAATTTAATTGAATGTGGGCATACATCATTCAGGCCCTTTTGGCCCATGAGCCTGTGCCACGCAATCACACTCAATTGACCAACAACCCTTGTACATTTTGAATGGTTGGAAGAAACTGGTGCACCTGAAGGAATCCAACGCAGACCCGGGGGGGGGGGGGTGGTGGGGGGAAGCGTACATACTTCTTAGAGACAGTGCCAGATTTCAACTGGCATCACTGGCACTGTAATAGCCTTGCATTAACAGTTCTGCTGGCCATGTCACCCTTATACCTGTTTCAAGGTGTGAGCAAAAAGTAGGTAGGCGTCTGAATTAAAGACTGGGGGGGGGAGGGGGTGGGAGGAGTTTTAATGGACAGGCAAAAGGTGTTAATTGGATATGATAAGAAAAAAAAGAATCAATTTGGCCCTGAACATGCAAAGCAATGCAGATTTGAGGAGACTTACGAGGGCAGTGAAAGTGAGACAGTTCAAGAGTTGGCCACCAATTCTTAGTGGAGATGCTGGACAACTAGCACTTGAACATCCAATGAGATTTTAATAAAGGTTAGGACCCAAGAGATGTCAGCCAGTTCTCTTATCACATTGTTGCTGAGTTTCTCTAGCATTTTCTGATTTTATCCTATGAAGTCCTATGATCTCCACTTCACCAACAGGCAGACTTTCATGCCAGTATTCCAAAAGTGGAAGCTGTTTCAATAAAAAAAATTCTTGTTCCAGTCATGGTGAGCAGAAATCTACCTGTTACGATTTACTCATGCCAATAAAGAAAGAAAAATTCCCGTTTTGGGTCTGTCGGCCACTGCCAGTAGCCACAGAGACAAGCTGAGGAAATGATAGGCTTTAATACACAGAAGAACCTTGCTGGCCTGGATCTCAGGATAGGAATGGTGGCAATGGAAAGTTGGCTCATCCTTTATGGCCCAGGACCACGGGGGAGGAGTCATAGGGTATGAGTCAGCTGTGAGCAGGCCAGCTCCTTTTATACAACCGACAATGACAACCCCATCATCAAGAAACGTCAACCACTCTTTATCTTCCACTGATGCTATGCGCCTCGCAGAGTTCCTCCAGCAGTTGATATTTTGCTCCAGGTTCCGCCATCTGCAGTATCTCGGGTCACGAGGAAATCTTACCTGCTCTGGTTGGTACCTGCCTCCAAATGCACATTCAAGCTCTATTAAAATGCTTCCTCGCTTTTTTTTTGGTGTGGGGGGTGTGGTGCTGATATTTAAATTTACAGATCCGATATTTAAATGTGTTGGAGAAACTCAGCTGGTCACCCAACATTCAGAGGAAGTAAGGGGACACCAATGTTTCGGGCCTGAGCCCTTCATCAACCATAAGCAAAAACAGTCAGGTATCTGAATAAATGGGTGGGTGGTTTGGAGGCAAATGAGGAATCATTCCAAGCACTGACAGTGATGGCCATCCTCTCTGAGTGAATGAATCAATGTGATGAGCTAGCCAAATAATTCCTACTGTTAATGGACTCTGATAAGTATCATTACTGATGAAAATGGAAAATATTGTTGGTGAAAATTGTCTCATTGCATAATCTGTTACTCATTTCAAATTCCTGCTTCTTTTTTTAAAATTATGGTTCTGGAATGCTCAAGGTGATTATTTAGAACAGGAAGCTTTTGATGGTTGGGAATACAAGCCTTATTTTGCTTGAAGTAATGATATTTTTCCATTTGTGGTTGAGGGATCCTTCAGTACAACGGACTTGGTAATTTATGTCCTATTTATTGCAATTCCTGTTTATTTCTTATCCCCATTGCTGCTTCTCTTTCCCTTTGGACGCAAAGGTGTCAAGCTGCAGGGGAAAACTAAAGCTATGACCAAAAAAATATGCATTTGAATGTAATGTTTGTGTCCAGAATTAATCAAATCTTTGCTGAAAATATTGTTAGGTATGCCTTTCACATTGAAACTAAGCAGGATGGACTGTGCAATTATTATTGCTACACTGAAACATCAGCTTACATCTGTTTCATTGAATTGTGTGGATTTGAGATATACCGAGCCATTCCTGGATTTTGCCTCATTCTTGGGGCTTCATACGCAGGGCATAAGCTTTTAGGAAACTGGCTGTCCATTGCCTGCAGTTTTCCATGCTTTTTGTTTAGATTCAAAGTTGCAGAGTCCAAAAATAGGCCCTTCAGCCCATCTTGTCCACAATGACCATTGTTGATCTGAGCTAGTTCCATTTGCCTTCATTTGGCTCGCAACCCTCCCACACTTATGGGTTCAAGGTACCTTTTATTGTAATACAATAATACATAAGAATGTTATATAAACGATACACCAACTTTGGCCAATGTAAGGCAAACAAAGAATCACTTTGAATGTTGCCTGGTGCCCCTAATAAGAGAAAGAGAAGGAAAAGAGACCCTTCAAAGACTGAGTGTCCATGGATTTGCCTCCAGCGCTCCTGCAGCCTCCGTAGCCGCATAGATTATTTAAACCATTGGCAGCCTGAGCGCCAGATCTAAAGTTCTGATATAATCAGGAAGCCTTCAGCAGCTGAGGGCCTTTGGGAGCCCTTCTTTCCCCTCATCATCATCTTGAATCCCAGTTCCAATACCTGCTCCAATGAGACAGTCTCTAGAAGCCTGCAGCCTCTTCAGCCTGTGACGTTTGTTCGACTGCAAGTCACCATTGACCCGCAGCTTGAGTGGGTCCTTCAGTGGTTCACCTTCCCAAAAGGGTCATCTCCCATGCTTCTCCTTCTCGATGGGGTGTGAGGTGGGGGGTGGTGTTGAGAGGGAAGAGTGTGTCTTTCTATTTCTGGTGGCCTGCACCAGTCGGTAGCTCCCCCAGAATATGAAACCCCTCGTGGTACAAGCAACACAATCTTGGGCACAAACCTTCATGGCTGGAGGATTTTAAAAATATATATTGTTGGCTCCTGTAACACACTGTTTAAAGCCTTTCATCATCAGTGCTATGCAGTAAGACCCTGCGAAGTAGCGCTGTGTCTCTGCTGTCCTGGGTCCGCACCAATAGCTGTGCTGCCGTTACTCCTCTCCGATGGGACCAGCATATTTTTCCTTGTCTAAGTATATTTGAAATATTGCAATTATACCCATTTCTTCTGCCAGCTCGAACCATAACTCTTTGTTAAAAAGTTGCCCTTTGGGTCCTTTTTAAATCTTTACACCTCAGCTTAAATCTGGTTTTAGATTCTTACACCCTGGGGAAAAGACTGACTACTTACCTTACCTACGTCCTTCATGATTGCGTCACTTTCTCTATGGTCACCCCTCAGCCTCCTCTATTCCAGGGAATACTGTCCTAACCCATCCTGCCTCTCCATGTAACTCAAGCTCTCCTCTTCTGTCCCACTAACAACCTGGTGAATTATTTTTCGCACTCTTTCAAGCTTAATGACATCCTTCCTCTAGCAAAGTGGCGAGAACGTCACACAATGGTTGAACATTTTTTAACAGTTTGAACATAATGTCCCAACCAATGTACTCGATGTCCTGACCTAGCAAGTTGTCTCTTTCATTGCACTTTCATCTTTCAGGGAATTACATCCCTGTACCCTGAAGTCTCTCTGTTCTACAAAGCCCCATAGGGTCTGTGTAAATCCTGGCTTACTTTGAGTTTCCAGCACTTCACACTTACCCGATTTAAACACCATTTCTCGGTCCGTTAACTCAGTTGATCAACATTCCTCGGTAATCTTAGGTTACATTCCTCTTTGTTCACTGTGCCACCAATTTCAGTGTGAATTGCAGTATGTCCAGATTTTCAAAGCATATTTTAAAGTAAAAAACACAAAATGTAGGTCAAGCAGTGTCCTTTATGTAGCAAAAGTAAAATATATTTGGGCATCTCGTGATTTACTGCTGTATTTCAAAGTTTCCTGGAACAGCCCAAATCCCTTAAAGGGTGATGGAGATGATGGGATTATGAAATGTAGATTGCATGCCAAAAGAATTGCATCCCATTATACCTTCTCTGATAATTTCTCATGCATAATCTGGACGAGGGGTGCTGGCATTGATAGATGCCAAATTACGACACTAAATTATTGTGCCAAAGCAAACCAATCAGTCTGAGAGAGGACTGCCAATTAGTGTGTCGTAGAATCAAAGATTAACAGCAATATATATTATTTCAGGTTACAGCTGGCAAACCATTCCATTAAGTCTAATGTTTACAGGTTAAATGATACAAGAATAGACTTCACTTCTACTCCTGGATCCTGTGTCAGCAGATACACAAATGACCACGAGGAAGTGTACAGGAGGGAGATAGATCAGCTCGTTGAATGGTGTCACGACAACAACCTTGTGCTCAATGGTAGCAAAATCAAGGAGATGATTGTGGACTTCAGAACGAAGTCAGGGAAACACGACCCAGTCCTCATCAAGGGCTCAGTTAATGGATAGGGTCAAGAACTTCAAATTCTTGGATGTCAACGTCTCTGAAGATCTGTCCTGGAGCATTCATGTTGATGCAATCACAAAGAAAACTTGTCGTCTTTGTGAGGTGTCTGAGGAGAATTGGCATGTCACTGAAAACTCTTGAAAACATCTACAGGTGTGCCGTCGAGAGTATTCTGGCTGATTGCATCACTGCCTGGTTTGGAAGTGCCAACTCTCAGGACAAGAATAAACTTCAGAGGGTTGTTAACTCAGCCTGTGACAGCACAGGCACCAGATTTCACTCCATTGAGGCAGCGTCTTAAAAAAAGTGGCTTCTATCCTCACCGCTCAGGCCACACTGCTACCCTTGGGAAAAAGGCACCGGAGCCTAAAGACGAGCACTCAGTGGCACAAGGACAGCTTCTTCCCCGCTGCCATCAAATTCCTGAATAATCAATGAACCAAAGGCACTGCCTTACTTCTCATGCACTGTTATTTTATTTATAGTAATGTTGTAAGATGGTTATAATACGAAGTTTGCCCTGTGATGTTGCTGCAAAACCTTGAATTTCATGACTTGTTCATGACAATAAATTCTGATTCTGAATAAAATCTGGTCTCATTAATTGTTCACACATTGGAGAGGAAATAAATTTGACTGTTACAAATGTTGACACCTGCAGATCCAGTTATGTTTGCGCCTTCAGTATTTTTCCATGCCACAAAATATGTCAAAATCTGTGAGGTTGAGCTGCAAACTAATAAGAGTGTGACCTGTGTAATTTATATCCTTGCTTACAGCTCCATTCTGTGTAAATGGTGCTTTAGGTGACTGTTATTTAATGTAACAGAATATCAGTGATCTGGAGCGAATCGCTGCATGAGCTTTGAATTTCTTTTGCCATCTTATTTGTTTAAATTGAGCAAACTTCTCCTTTGGATAGGAGATGGAAAATGAAATACAACTTTTATGAAATGAATGTGCTTTATGAAAAATTATTTTGTGAGATGCTTGTAAAGCCGGCATTTATTATGTCTCCCAATTGTCCTGTAACTAGTGGCTGACTGATTCAGAAGACAGCTATGAGCTATCCAGAACCTATAAAGATGATGGATTTCCTTCCCAAAAAGGCATTGGTGAATTGTGGGTGTTAGGTCTATTGTTTCATTGCAAGATTTTTTAATTTTTTTTAACAAAACAATGCAGTAGAAGGCCCATGAAACCCATGCCACCCATGTAACCTACCAACCCCTTATGCTTTGGAGGGTGGGAGGAATCAGGATCACCCAAAGGAAACCCAAGCAGGTCAAACCTGAGTTGCTACCTCTGTAGTGGCATTGCAATCACTGCTCCACTAGCTGTGTCATGGGTCCTGGAAATATCATCTAAGGCCAGGCTGGTTCCCAGTAAACATTGGCGGCCACCTAACTGCCCACCTCCTCCCCCCCCCCCCCAATCTGCAATCCCTGCTACTCTCAAGCTCTATTTCTGTGAAAATCTCAGTACAGACAACCAGCTACGCTCACAGAAATGTGAAGCCTGCCCCCACATTATCTGGCTGTCAAATCTGTCCCCATCAATGAAGATGTGACATTCAAAATTTAAAGTTAAAAGTCCATTGTTAAAGAGGTCATACAGTAAAAATCCACATTATCTAGAATTCAAGCAACCGTAGATGCAATCAAAGCTGAAAATAAATAGGTTAAAAAAGTATGAAAGTTTAAAATTGGCACCCCCAGCAGTTAGTTTGTCATTCACTCAACATGCAACCTCAAGCAACCGGCAAATTCACTGATTCGACATCTTCTAATCCCTGCTGGATACTGGGAGTTTTACTGAACCTAACATCACATACAACTCTGAGATTCTGTCTCCTGCAGGCGAGGCCGAATTTCTTATTATCAGTAATTGTAAATTGTAAAAAGATACGTTTACAAAAGAGAGAAATGTAAATAAAGAAAATGTAAACAAACCGTGCAATACAGAAAAAAAATACATATTCATTAATAAATAATGTGGAAAGTAAGAGCCTTTAAATGATTCTCTGATTGAGTCTGATGTTCAGGAGTTTGTTGCGGGGAGGGTAGGAACTGTTCCTGAACCTGGTGGTACAAGCCTTGTGGCACCTATACCTCTTTCCTCATGGCAGCAGCGAGAACAGAGCATGTCTAGGGTAGTGTATAAATTTGATGATTGCTGCTGCTCTCCGATGGCAGTGTTCCATGTAAATTTTGTCGATGGATTTCCTCACTTCCAGACCACAATCAGAGAGGATTAGTAAGAACATCTCCTCCTCAATCTCCATCAGTACTGGACTGTGTTCTTAACCTCCTGCCCTACTCACTTTACATCTAAGACTGTGTGGTTCGGTACGACAATAAAACCACCTACAAATTCACTGATGATGCCGTGGTAGTGGGTTGTATAAAGGAAGGGGATGTATCAGCATACAGGAGGGAGATTGAAAACTTGGCTGAATGGTGCACCAACAACAACCACGCCCTCAATGTCACCAAAGCTAAGGAGATGATTGTTGACTTCAGGAAGGGAAAGCCAGAGGTAAACAATCCAGTGATCATTGGGGGGTTCAGAGGTGGAGAGGGTGAACAAATTTATGTTCTTGGACGATCTTTCCTGGACCAAACACAGGAATAGCATTACGATAAAAGCACGACAACACCTCTACTTGCTCAGAAGTTTGCGGAGGTTTGGTATGACGCCAGAAACCCTGGCAAATTTCTACAACTGTGTGGTGGAATGTGTTGCATCATGGTCTGGTATGGGAACACCAATACTCCTGAGCATAAAGCACTGCAAAAGGTAATGGACACAGCCCAGGAAATCACAGTCAAACACCCGCCAACATCTCACCCCCCCCCCCACTATCGAGAACACGGGACTAGCAATCATATAGGATCCACACCATCCAGCTCACACTCTGTTCTCACTGCTGCCATCAGGTAAGAGGTATAGTTGCCACAATACTTGCGCCACCAGGTCCAGGAGCAGGTGCTACTCCTCCACCATCAGAATCTTCAGCAATAAACTCAATCCGGGACTCATTTAAGGACTCATTCTTGTGCACTTCATTGATTTAAAAAGAAAATCTCTCTGAATTGCAGTCAGTTTGTTTACATTCGTTATCTGTTTACAGTTCTTTACTTGTTTACGTTTATACTGTGTACAGTTTTTTTTTACTACCAATAAGTGGTAATTCTGCCTCTCCCCCAGGAAAAAAAAAATCTCAGGGTTGTATGTGATGTAATTCTGACAATAAATTTGAAATAGAAAGCTGAACAGGAATTTTTGACTCAATTCAACTTGGCAGTTCTGGCTAATCCCATTTCCCTGCATTTGGTCGAGATCCTTCTAAGCTCACCCTGTCCATAAAAATCTATTCACGTTTTCTTCATGGGTTGATTTCCCAACTGATTCCCCTCTTTGGTCTAAAGTTCTATCCCTCTAGCAATGAGGGCCATCACCCCATTTTCCTGTTCCACCTGCAGATTAATTTGTCTGCAATGACTAAGTCTGAAAGGAAGCTCATTTACATACACATTTTCAGATATATTGAGGGGCTAGAAATGTATTTACTCCCACTTGGTGGTATTAAAACATACAATGGGGTACCCTAAGGTCAATAAAGATGAAATTCTTCAATTGTGAAGTTCATAGAATATTGTCACTTGGTTTCACTCAGTAACTCATGTCAAAATGGACATTGTCAATCTGATTCTGATGTACCCCATTAACATTTTGAAAGTTTTAACAGCCGTTGGGATTAAGTCTTGCAAGTATAATCTTTTCAGATAGCTCTTACCAATTGCTGGCTCTAAGACAGTGCTGCTATTGAGTGCATTGATGGGAAGGGTGTGGGGAAGGGATTCCAGATAATTCGATTGATCTTTGTGGGAATTACAGAACTTGCTCCATGAGGCAAGCCATTTGTGTAGGAGCACCTGGAGACTTTAGAGCAATAGATCCTGGCAGGAGGTCAGTAAGGAGTCTGTGTCTACACTTTGGTGACCTACAAAATCCAGTCATATCCCAATGCCTGCACTCTCTGCTCTTGTGGTCTGAAGGTAATTTTTTTTAATACTCTTTCATCCTCTTGATGAAGGGTTCTGGCCTGAAATGTAGACAGCATTTTTTTTTCTCTCACTGATGCTTCTCGCCTCACTGTGTTTCTCCACCAGACTGCATTTTGTTCCAGGTTCCAACATCTGTATTCTCTCATGTGTCTCTTTTATCTTTGGCATTGCAGTTCAGATGGCTTGCATGATGGACACCAAGACGCCATCTAAAGTACTAACATAGATCCTCCTCAGGTACTTTCAGAGAAATCCTTGGTCACCAGACATGAAAGTGCATCAAAGAGTAGCCCAAAATAATCCTTGCTCTGCTGATCTTGACATCCATGGGAAAGCAGTCCAGGTTTGAGTTGAAGCCAAGATTTGAGGTCACGGATCTCAGGGAGGGCAAACAAAGAGATAAACTTTGTAAATTGTGTGGTTTTAGGTGAAGATGGGGAAATAACATTTGATTATTGCTTACTTTCAGATGTACAGTTTAAAAGATTAATTTTGTGTGCTGCACATTGTTCGGGAGAGTTTACACCAGCAAAGGAAAGCATTTGGGTAAAGGAAAATCTTTTTAAAATGTTGAATTTCTTGATGGATATAGAAACACCCGGAATCAATTTTGGCAGTTTTGTTAAAAAATTTGCAAGTATGTTTATGTAAAGGTAAAGGTTCCATTACTGTCATGTAATACTACATTCAGAATGTAGCATACATGAAATTCTTTAAATTTTGCCTACTGTAAGGAGAAAGAGATTTGCCACTTTGTCCAGAGCCCCTCACGGAAACCTACAGCATGTGGTGTTCCTCGGTGGTCTCCCCTCCAATTACTAATCAGTTCTGAGCCTGCTTAGCTTCCAAGATCAGACAATCTCAGGCATATTCAGACCTCCTTGTAACATCTGTGAGATAAAAACTTAATTTTCATGGGACAGCATGTTCCCATTTGATGTCACAATTATCATATTTCTGGAGAATTGTCCTTGAACACTGTCAGCTGCATTGGATCAACAACAATGTTCAATAGTAGAAGACCTAAAATTGCACTCTGTTCTGAGGTTCTGTCTTGGAAACAGATTACCATGAGGACAAAGGAAGAGACTGAGGGATATCCTCAGTAACTCCTTGAAGAAATACAACATTCCTACTGCATCAAGGAAATCTCTAGCCCATGGCAGTTCAATGCGGAGAAAGGACTCCTGTGTTGGTACTTAGAATCTAGAGGCCATGCAATAAGGAGAGCAATGAAGGATCTGCATAAGCAGTGGAAGAATGAAAACACCTGTCAAATGACACATTCACCTAACTCATCAACCTAGCCATTGCCCCATCTGTGAGACAATCCTTTTCTGCCCAGTCCTCATTTTGGGTCGGTGGCCACAACGGTGGACCAGTGAGGGGTTCTGAGCCTGAAGAACCACACAGGTGACAGGCTATCGGTGACTCCAGATGAGGAACCCTTGCAGGATGCAGGCTGGGGACTGCTGGCAACTGCAGTCAAGGGACTCGCTGTGGACTGGCTCGAGACTGGCTGAAGGGGTTCCGGGTATTGCAACCAAAATGCGAAAGGGTGCCAAGGGTGCCAGAGGTTTCGATCTGGGGCTCGATTTGCCAATGTTTATGGACCAAAGGTGATGTGGCTGCAGAGAATGTGGGAGCCCTGGAGTTGAATCTATGGACACCCAGTGACTTGGGGGGGGACTCTCTTTTGCTTCTCTTTCTCTGAGTGTAAGGGGTGCCAGGCAACTTCTGCTAATGGTGAATCTTTGTCTGCCTTTGAGAAGACTAAAGGAAATTTTATGAAATATTACATCTGTTTTATTACATGACAATAAAAGAATCTTGAATTGATGGTACCCCACACTAGAGTGGAAATAAATCATCCTTGATCCAGGAGCATTATCAAGAAGAAGAAAATACTGGTTTCAATTCATTATGCTTTGCACAACAATGATGAATTTCAGGTTATGAGAATAGTCCTCACTGCCTCTGAGAAGGAGGTGGTAAGCTGTTCCTATTGTACTTCTAGCAGGACGGCAATGCGTGTCTGTGGTGTTGTTGGGTGTTCAGACCTAATGAAGATAAGGGGATGGTGATCCATTTGTAACTCAGTGTGACTTGAAGTGCAGATTGGAGATAGTGGTAGAAGTCCCATTCATCTCTTGTCCTTTTTCTTTTCCTTCTTGGCAGTGATGAACACAAGGTCCTCTGAGAGGAGCTGTGTAAGCATTTAGCACTGGAGTGAAACAGGAAAATCTGCAGATGGTGTTATTGTGATAAAAACGCAGAAATGCTGGAGGAACTCGACAGGTCTTGCAGCATCAACAGGAGGTAAAGATATATAGCCAACATTTCGGGCCTGAAAAGGTAGCTCCCGATAAAGCAGTGTTTAGTACCATCATTCCTAAAGTCATGCATTAACTCCAGATCAAATATTTCAACATAGAGTCATCACCATAAATTTCTGCTGCTGGTATAACTCTGGAGGAGCTAACACTTCAATATTTTCATCCACATGACTACCATTTCTACAAATGATGTCGATGCTCATTTTCAAAAGTACTGAGGTGTCACCTTTTAAGTAATGCACCAACATTATAGACAAATAGAAGATGGTGAAAATCTGAAATGAGAAAATACTGGAAACACTCAGTCATTTAGGCAGCAGGTCATGTCAAACCAATTTAATATTTCAGGTCAATGATCTAACTTCAGAATGTAGTCATTGTCAAATATTCACTGTTCTATTCCCTGGCTTCTGGGCATATAACCATATAACCACTTACAGCACAGAACAGGCCAGTTCGGTCCTACTAGTCCATGCCGTAGCAAATCCCCACCCTCCTAGTCCCACTGACCAGCACCCGGTCCATACCCCTCTAGTCCCCTCCTATCCATGTAACAATCCAGTCTTTCCTTAAATGTAACCAATGATCCCGCCTCGACCACGTCTGCCGGAAGCTCATTCCACATCCCCACCACCCTCTGCATAAAGAAATTTCCCCTCATGTTCCCCTTATAATTTTCCCCCTTCAATCTTAAACCATGTCCTCTCGTTTGAATCTCCCCCTTTCTTAACTGAAAAAGCCTATCCACATTTACTCTGTCTGTCCCTTTAAAAATCTTAAACACCTCTATCAAGTCCCCTCTCAATCTTCTACGCTCCAGAGAAAAAAAGCCCCAGTCTGCACAACCTTTCCCTGTAACTCAGACCCTGAAATCCTGTCAACATTCTCGTGAACCTTCTCTGCACTCTCTCTATTTTGTTTATATCTTTCCTATAATTTGGTGACCAAAACTGTACACAGTACTCCAAATTTGGCCTCACCAATGCCTTGTACATCTCTAACATGTTATTTGTATTTTATTTCACAAAGCTTGAATCCTTCTGTATTTGTTCCATTTACACCTGCTTGATTAATGCTTTTCACGATTGAAATTGTGAAAAAGACTTCAACATTTGGATATACATCAGCAGAATTTTAACACCTTACCTTCTAACCAATGTTTGAGAAAGGTTGAAAATAATATGCCTCTAAATTGCCATGCCTCCCTGGTGCAGGAACTGAGATATCTCAGATAAGAGTGATTGTGGGGGATTTTAATTTTCCGCATATTGATTGGGAAACCCATTCCGTAAAAGGGCTGGATGGGTTGGAGTTTGTAAAATGTGTGCAGGATAGCTTTTTACATCAATACGTGGAGGTACCAACTAGAGAGGGGGCTGTGTTGGATTTACTGTTGGGGGAATGAGATGGGTTGGATGACAGAGGTATGTGTGGGGGAGCACTTCGGGTCCAGTGATCACAGTGTCATTAGCTTCAAGGTAATTATGGAAAAGGATAGGTCTGGGCCCAGAGTTGAGGCTTTTGAGTGGGGAAAAGCTAGGTTTGAGGAGATGCGAAAGAATTTACAAGGGGTGGATTGGGACCATTTCTTTTCTGGGAAGGATGTAATAGAGAAATGGAGAGATTTTAAGTGTACAAAATCTTTATATACCTGTGAGGTTGAAAGATAAGGTCAAAAGTTTGAGAGAGCCATGGTTCTCAAGGGATATTGGAAATTTGGTTCGAAAAAAAGAGGGAATACAATACAATAAATAATAAATAAATAAAGAAACAGGGAAAAAAGATGTTTGGGTACTATATTGAATTTAAAAAGAATCTTAAGAAAGAAATTAGAAAAGCTAAAAGAAGGTATGAGGTGGCTATAGCAAGCAGGGTGAAAATATATCCAAAGCGTTTCTACAAATATGTAAATAGCATAAGTAAAGTTAGAGACAAAATTGGCTCAATAGAGAATCAGAAAGGACAAATGTGTGTGGAGCCAAAAGAGATGTGCAATTTCTTTTTCTCAGTATTTACTGAGGAGAAGGATATTGAACTGTGCAGGGTAAAGGAAGCAAAGGGGGTAAATATGGAGACTATAGTGATTAAGAAAGAGGTAGTACTGGAGCTTTTGAAACATATAAAGGTGGATAAGTCTCCAGGTCCGGACAGGATTTTCCCCAGGACCTTGAGAGAAGTTAGTGAGGAAATAGCGGAGGCTCTGGCAGTGATTTTTCAAATGTCATTAAGAGATGGGTATAGTGCCGGAGGATTGGCGTGTTGCGCATGTGGTTCCTTTGTTTAAAAAGGGTTTGAGGAGCAAGCCTAGCAATTATCGGCCTGTAAGTGTGACGTCTGTGATAGGTAAATTGATGAAAAGCGTTCTTAGAGATAGTATATATAAATATATGGAGGGATAGGGTCTGATCAGGGATACACAACACAGATTTGTACGTGGAAGGCCGTGTTTGACCAATCTTGTTGAATTTTTTGAAGAGATGACTAGAAATGTTGATAAGTGTAGAGCAGTGGATGTTGTCTATATGGACTTCAGTCAGGCCTTCGATAAGGTTCTGCATGGGATGTTCATTAGGAAGGTTAAGTCCTTGGGTATTAATTTGGAGATAGTCAAATGGATTCAACAGTGGCTGGAAGGAAGGTGCCAGAGAGTAGTAGTAGATGATTGTTTGTCAGGATGGAGGTCCGTGACAAGCGATGTACGGTTCGGTATTGGGACCATTGCTGTTTGTCATATATATTAATGATCTGGAGGATGGGGCAGTAAATTGGATTAGTAAGTATGCAGATGATACTAAAATAGGGGGAATTGTGGATGACGAAGAGGGCTTTCAAAGATTGCAGAGGGATTTAAACTGCTTAGAGGAGTGGGCAGAAAGATGGCAGATGGAGTTTAATGCTGATAAGTGTGAGGTGCTTCATTTTGGAAAGAATAATCAAAGCAAGACATATGTGGTAAATGGGAGGGCATTGAAGAATGCAGTGAAGCAGAAAGATCTAGGAATAACAGTGCATTGTTCCCTTAAGGTAGGAGCGCATGTGGATAGGGTGGTGAAGAAGGCCTTTAGTATGCTTGCCTATATAAATCCATGCATAGAATAAAGGAGTTGGGAAGTAATGATGAAACTGTAAAAGGCATTGGTGAGGCCAAATTTAGTGTACTGTGTGCAGTTCTGGTCACCGATTTATAGGAAGGATATTAACAAGATAGAGAGAGTGCAGAGAAGATTTACAAAAATGTTGCGTGGGTTTCAGCATCTGGAATACAAGGAGAGATTGAGCAAATTAGGTCTTTATTCCTTGGAACGTAGAAGGCTGAGAGGGGATTTGATAGAGGTGTTTAAGATAATGAGAGGGATAGATAGAGTTGATGTGGAAAGGCTTTTCCCATTGAGAGTAGGCGAGATGGATACAAGAAGTCATGGGTTGAGAGTTGATGGGCAAAGGTTTAGGAGTAACATGAGGGGGAACTTCTTTACTCAGAGAGTGGTTACTGTGTGGAATGGGCTTCCGAGAAAGGTGGTGGAGGCAGAGTCAATTTTGTCATTTAAGAAAGAGTTGGATAAGTCTATGGATGGGAGGGGGTTGGAGGGGATATGGGCAGGGTGCTGGTAAATGAGATTAGAGGAGGTTACTTGGATTAGTGTGGACTAGAAGGGCCAAATTGGCCTGTTTCCGTGTTGTAATTGTTATATGGTTATATGAGTTCTCGGCATTCTCAGGAGGGAGGGTGAGCATTCAGATGTCATGGTGCATGTAGGGACCAATGACGTGGGTAGGAAAGGTGAGGAGGTCCTGCAAGAGAGACCAATGTAGAAATTGCAGGCATTCTGGCAGAAATATTTAAAATCTCCTTAGTCATGGATGTGGTGCCAGAGGATTGAAGGATAGCTCACATTGTACAGAGATTTAAAAAAAGGCTCCAAATTAACCCTGGAAATTATAGGCCAGTGAGCCTGATGTCAGTAGTAGGTCAATTATTGGAAGGTGTTCTAAGAACACCTTTGAATAGTAAGGGACTGATTATGGATAGTCAACATGGCTTTGTGAGTGATAGGTTGCGTTTAACTGATCTTTTAGAGTTTTTTGAGGTGGTTACCAGGAAAGTTGAGGAAGGAAAGGCTCTGCATGTTGCCTACATGGACTTACATAAAGCCTTAGACAAGATTCCACAAGGGAGTTTAATTCGAAAAGTTTAGTTGCTAGGTAGTCATAGTGAAGTAGTGAACTGGATTCGATAATGGCTGGATGGGAGAAACCAGAGAGCAGTGGTGGATGATTGCTTCTCAAACTGGAGGCCTGTGACTAGTGGTGTGTCTCAGGGATCGATACTGGGACCATTGTTGTTTGTCATCTATATTAATGACCTGGATGATAAATGTGGTAAATTGGATCAGCAAGTTTGCAGATGACACTGAAATTGGAGGCGTTGTGGACAGTGAATAAGGTTTTCAAAGTTTGCAGAGGGATCTGGACGAACTGGTAAAATGGGCTAAAAATGGCGGATGGAATTTAATGCAGACAAGTGTGAAGTGTTGCATTTTGGAAGGGCAAACCAAAATAGGACGTACACAGTAAATGGTCGGGCACTGAGAAATGCAGTAGAACAGATGGATCTGGGAATACAGATATATGATTCCCTGAAAAGTGATGTTACAGGTAGATAGGGTTGTAAATAACACTTTTGATATATTGGCCTTCATAAATCAAACTATTGAGTTTAGGACATTATTATGTCATAGACCAACAACAATAGAAATTCACCAAGATAGTGTTTATATATATATATATATATATATATATATATATAAATAAATAAACCAATATATTTATTAATAATTATTAATAATATAACAATTTACTTAAATCTTAACTTAACCCCAACAATTTATAAATGTGTATGCGTGTAAATGGATTACCCAAACCATTCTAAAATATCAATTCTAAGTTCACTCTTAGAAACCCTGTGTTGAAACTCAGAACTCTGAAACTGATATTCAGAAGGAATTATGAGCCATCAAACCTCTCAAAACTCATAAATGCTCATTGAGTTGCTTCCAGAGAAATGTTCATTCATTTGAATGATGTTCACAACTTGGCTCTTCCTTGCATAGGGGAATCAAAACTTGTGACTTCCATGATGCTTCCACGAACCCAGGCAGGTGTTAGACAAAATGACCATCAGAATGATCACAATCCAAACGTAGGAATGATTTCTCTTTTCTTTTCACAGATATGGGTATATCAAAAATTACCACTACGGTAGTCAAAGTAGGTCACTGTTTTCCCATAACAAGGGAAAACAACAGAAGTGTCCATCTCATACCAAGTTACTTCATTCCTGTCTTGCAGATCTCTGGTTACTTATTAAATAAACTTTCCTCCTTCAAGTGTCTCAGTCGCATGACTTGCTTGATCAACACTGAAATCTGTTTTCTGTTTCAATTTCCCAAAAACATGAATCATAATCATATGACCTGTAAATGCCCCATCTCATCTTCCTCACTCCTCTCTTCAAGTTTCCTGGAATAACAACAAATGTTCATTTGTCTCCTAAAACATTAACTTTATTGATCATTTGGACCTGATGTTATCATGCTGTCTGAGAGTACAAACTGTGGATGGTTTTGCTGTAAAATCTTTTTGTTATGGAAAGCATGCATAACTTTAGCATAATGTTATAAGCTCACATTTCATTTAACAATCACACTTTAAGGGTTAACATTGATGAGGTCAGATTTGGAGTATTGTGTGCAGTAACTACAGGAAATATATCACTAAGATAGAAAGAGTGAAGAGAAAATTTACTACGATGTTGCCCGAACTTCAGGAACTGAGTTGCAGGGAAAGGTTAAACAAGTTAGGACTATATTCCCTGGAGTGTAGAAGAATGAGGGGAGATTTGATGGAGCTATCAAAAATCATGAGGGTGGATAGACAAAGTGAGTGTAGGTAGGCTTCCTTCACAGAGGATAGGCAATGTACAAACCAGAGAACATGGGTTAAGCATGAAAGGGGGAACACGAGGGGGGATCTTCTTCACACATTGAGTGTGGAATGAGCTGCCAGATAAAGTGGTGAGTGTGGGCTTAATTTTAAAATTTAAGAAGAATTTGGACAGGTACATGGATGGGAGAGGCTATGGACTGAGTGCAAGTCAGTGGGAGCAGGCAAAAATAAAATGTTTGGCACAGACTAGAAGGGCCAAAGTGGTCTGTTTCTGTGATGCAGTGTTCTGTGGTTCTATGGTTCTAATATGCCTGCAAATCGCAATTCTAAAGCTAGTCTTCCTGAAGTGAATGTGAATGCAGTTTTCTTATCTCTTATTCTTTCAAGTCCAAAGCAAGCTACAACACCATGATGATAAAATAATACATCATCTATCAAGCAGTGCATTGCATCTGGGAAACATCTTTTGGAAGGTCTTCCATATGCCTGACGCTAAAAGTGAAAATTTGGTATCATTTCTACTCAGCTACAAGAAGAATGTAGTTGGTGATTAATTGAGTGTCAAGTATAAACTCTGGCCATTCCTTTAAAGTAACAAATTGAGTGATAGATATTATGCAGACAGTGTGTCAGTGACCCTGCTAGACCAAAGAATCACTGTGTCACACAGCGGATAGACATATTGATTTACACTGTATTTAATTCTTTGCATTCCATTGTTTCTTCATCACTCACGCTGGCACACAGCACAGCAGACAATTATCTGAACTTTGCTTTCATTTCATAAAGCCACCTCAGATGAGGCTTTTCGAAGTGACAAATATATTCTGCAAGAGCAATGCACACAGCTCACCTGAAAATATTGCAAGGAAATCCAGCCTGCCCACGCTCGTGGCGAAAATGCAGCGCCATTATCTGGAATCGAGTGCCCACAACAGACATATCATTTGCTTCGCTGCTACAATAATTGGATGTTAAAGCTTAAGTTGTTATTAACCAATTAATCCAAATGCACAGAAAAATTTTGACCATTAATCTTGAACTTTCAAAAATTGCAAAATAATCAGACATTTGCTTGTAAATTGTAGCAATTATGTTGCTACATGGAATAGATTTATTGCACAACCATCTGTAGCGTTACCACATTATCTCTGCAATTGGAGGGATTTATGAAGTAGCCAGGATTGAAGAATATAATGAATGTAAGCGATCAGAGCTGGCTTAGCCTGAACCTTTTGAAAACAAAATGTATAGGCAGCGCCAAAAGGGTCGAAACTTGGCTTTAGATTTCTTCTCACTTTGGATTCTGTAATGTAGGGTAGGGGCATAACCCAGGGGTAATACACAAATGTGCCGGACAAACGTCACACAGCATCTAAATGGTAATGTCAAGAATAAGGAAAAAACAGGCAGAGAGCTGAATATAAAGGGACCATTTGGTGCATTTTCAGACTTATAGAATTCACATTTGGCTCCAAACACTTGTATCCTGTTAACGGTAGAGATATTCAGTAGGCCAGGCAGAATCTGTTCAGGTGTTTCTCTATTGAGGACCAACCCATTGAGAAATTGAGCCAGATAATTCCTGTTGTCATTCACTGTTGTATTTGACACAAATTATGACATCATCAATGAATACCAGATCTATTAATGGCTTATCTACAAGCATGAGCTCAGAAGGTTGCAGCGACAGTGAGCACAAATCAATGATAGCTTCAGCTCTGAGTAGCTGTAATCTGTGAATCTCACTACTGGCACTGTCCATGGTGGACACTCAGAACTAGTGGACCAGTGCAGCAAGATGGTAAGAGGAAAGCTAGAGACAAAATTGGTCCCTTAGAAAATCAGAGTGGAAAACTGTGTGTGGAACCTAGAGAAATGGGGGAGATATTGAACAGTTTCTTTTCTTCGGTATTCACTAAGGAGAAGGATATTGGGAGATGTGGGATAAAAAAAGCAAATTGGGTAAATATGGGGAATATAGAGATTACAAAAGGTGTAGTTTTAAGGCTTTTGAAGAATATAAAGGTGGATAAGTCTCCAGGACCAGACGGGATCTTCCCCAGGACATTGAGAGAAGTGAAGGAGGAAATAGCAGAGGCTCTGGCGGTAATTTTTCGAATGTCATTAGATATGGGGATAGTGCCGGAGGATTGGCGCATTGCGCATGTGGTTCCGTTATTTAAAAAGGGTTCAAGGAGGAAGCCTGGCAACTATCGGCCTGTAAGTTTGACGTCTGTGGTAGGTAAATTAATGGAGAAAATTCTTAGAGATAGTACTTATAAACATCTGGATAGACAGGGTCTGATCAGGAGTACTCAACATGGATTTGTGGGAGGAAGGTCATGTTTGACCAATCTGATTGAATTTTTTGAAGAGGTGACTAGGAATGTGGATGAGGGTAGCGCAGTGGATGTTGTCTATATGGACTTCAGTAAGGCCTTCGATAAGGTACCACATGGAAGGTTAGTTAGGAAGGTGCAGTCTTTAGGTATAAATTTTGAGATAGTCAAATGGATTGAACATTGGCTGAAAGGGAGAGGCCAGAGAGTGGTAGTGGATAATTGTCTGTCAGGTTGGAGGCCGGTGACCAGTGGTGTGCCTCAAGGATCTGTATTGGGCCCATTGTTGTTCGTTATATACATTAATGATCTAGATGATGGGGTGGTGAATTGGATTAGTAAATATGCAGACGATACTAAGATAGGTGGAATAGTGGATAATGAAGAAGGTTTTCTAGGATTGCAGAGGGATTTGGGCTGCTTAGAAAAGTGGGCTGAAAAATGGCAGATGGAATTTAATGCTGATAAGTGTGAGGTGCTTCATTTTGGTAAGAAGAATCAGAATAGGACATATGTGGTAAATGGGAGAGCATTGAGGAATACAGAAGAGCAGAAAGATTTAGGAGTGACGGTACATCGTTCCCTGAAGGTAGAAACTCACGTGAATAGGGTGGTGAAGAAGGCTTTTAGTATGCTGGCCTTTATCAATCATTGCATGGAATATAGGAGTTGGGAGGTGATGTTGAGATTGTATAAGACGTTGGTGCGGCCTAATTTGGAGTTCTGTGTGCAGTTCTGGTCGCCTAATTATAGGAAGGATATAAACAGAGTGGAGAGAGTGCAGAGAAGGTTTACCAGAATGTTGCCTGGGTTTAAGCATCTGGAGTATGGGGAGAGATTGGACAGATTGGGTCTTTATTCTTTGGAGCGTAGAAGGTTGAGAGGGGATTTGATAGAAGTATTTAAGATTATGAAAGGGATAGACAGAGTGGATGTGGATAGACTATTTCCGTTAAGAGGAGGAAAGATTAAAACAAGAGGACATGAGTTAAGAATTAAGGGGCAGAGGTTTAGAGGTAACATGAGGGGGAACTTCTTTACTCAGAGAGTGGTAGCTGTGTGGAATGATCTTCCGGGAGAAATAGTGGCGGCGGAGTCAATTGTATTATTTAAGAAAAGGTTGGACAGGTATATGGATGAGAGGAAGATGGAGGGTTATGGGCATTGTGCAGGGAGGTGGGATTAGAAAGGGGTGTTTGGTTCGGTGCGGACTAGAAGGGCCTAATGGCCTGTTTCCGTGCTGTAATTGTTATTATTATTATTATTATAGATGTGAGGGGATTTTATGTGTTACCATGCCTCTCAGGCTGATTGTATGTGCACCATATCAATCTTCAGAATGGTAGTGTGGAAAACACCTTTGGGTTTGCAGTGAGGCATATTATTTTCAGGTTTCTTTGTAATTCTTCACTTTATTTGGGAATCCCATGCAGTCAATGCGTTCCCCTTCTGTGAATTCAGATCAATGCAATCTTCATCCTATTCCTGTTATTCTTCCGGTTCTAGATCCCTTACTGCTCTTTCTCCAACATCCACTGTAATCTAGTTTGATAGCTTGTGGAATATGCTGCAAGGATAATGGATTGTGTAACTGTTTGCACTTCCAGTATCTGCAGGTGCAAGAACATTTTTTTAATCAATCAACTATCAGGTTCTCAAATCTCCCTGTAATGCCTAAATAATTTCAGAATCACCGAAGACCTGTCTGCCCTAAAAACACAGCATTTTTCTTGCACAGCCAGCCAGCTGTGAATATTTATGGTAGGTTTATCCTTATCCTTTTATATGATTAGTATTGATATTTTCTTTACCACACATTATCTTAAAGGAACCCCATCACCCTGGTCACCGCTCCCTGATGCTATCTTTGGAAGGAAGTTCAGAAGACTGAAATCCATCACATGCAGGTGGAAGAACAGTTTCTTTCCAATGGCTATCAGGCTCTTGAACCTCCCTGTAACTACACTAATCATAAAATACTCCGACACCACAGAAAGGACTCTCTGCTTTTATAATACAGATACTGCTTTTTTAAGACTATGGTAACTGTTAATATTTATTTTCTATCTACATTTTGTATTTATTATCTCTTCTCAATTTAATTTAATGTATCCTCTCGTGGTGTTTTTTTTTGGCAAAATACTCGTCCGGGTTCAGTAAGTAAGAATTACCATTTGTATGTACATTGTACAATGTATATGACAATAAATTCATCATTTTCATTGCATGTTTTGTTTCCTTCTTTGTGTATTCCTGAGTATCGGGAAGCTGCAGAAAATAAGACTTCAATTGTTCTTATGTATTTGACAATAAACTTCATTCATTCACCACATAATACGGTGATCAACGAATCACTTCAAGGAAGGCAACAACTCTCATTGCATTGCTGTGACTCCAGAGTGAAATGGTGTGACCCTGGGCTGGGATTTTCCAAAAGTACAGACTACTTTGGAATGAAGGTCTCATGTTCACTCCTGAATACATTGCATTAAATCTGAGGAAATTCTCCTCTCACTGAAGAATGGAAAGATTTCTATTCATGAAAAGATCTGAGTTATTATTGGAAGGCATTAGGGGCACTGATGTGTAACCATGGGTTGCCTGCACTTATGGGAAGCTCATAATGCTGGGAAATCCATATAACCTGCCACAATTCTCCCTTCACTGAAAACAGACTAAATAATTCACCAACACAGCTGCATGTAGTGGATTGTGAAGCACAACCCAGGGCAGCTGAAGCTATTTGATAGGTTTCCTGTATTGAGGAAGGCAAGGAACTCCTCCAGGAAGAGATCAGTCCAGGAGTTAAAGGTCTGATCACAGTACCACAAAAATGCCTTAAATCAGTGGTTTTCAACCTTTTTCTTTCCACTACACATGCAACTTTAAATATTCCCTATTCCATAGGTGCTCTGTGATTAGTAAGGCATTGTTTAAGGTGGTATGTGGGTGGAAAGAAAAAGGTTGAAAACCACTGTTTTAATTGTAACTAATTGGCTCGTTATGTGTACGGTTTCATAACTCCAAAGGAAATGGGCCAATGGCAATTTTTCTCAAGCAAAATATTTCAATTGGGTCTAGAGCAGCGATTCTCAACCTTCCCTTCCCACTCTCATACCGCCTTAAACAATCCCTTCCTAATCACAGAACACCGATGGCTGAGGGATTACTCAAAGTGGCATGTGAGTGGAAAAAGAAAGGTTGAGAATCACTGCCTTAGATGAAACACTGTTTTGTAGGGTTATACTTGTGCAATCAGATGACAATAAACTTGACTTGGCTTAGGAAATCTGAGCTTATTTATACATCAGAAAGCTAAAGGAATGAGTCAAAGGATCATATCTCATTAAAGCAGACTCTTTAGCACACTATATCCATGCTAACCATTGTAACCAAATTTACTTGCATTTGGTCCATAGCTTTCAATGGCTTGCTAATTTATCAATTGTTCAAATGCTGCTTAGATGTTTGGTGTAGGATCTGAAGACTCTGTGTAAATAGGATCTTCTTTGCTTCCTTCCCCAAGGGTCCCTGAGCCACCCTCAGTGGTCACGATATAGTAAAATATTCTAATGTTGCCTGAAGGTTTTTCCAATAACAGGTTGGCAATGTCTGAGATGGTAAAGGCTAAGATTGTGGGCATTGAATATACCAGTTTATTAACACTGTGTGCCAGCACATTCGTTGAGATTTTTCTTGGCCATGAACAGGCAGGTTGACATTTAGTAAGCTGTCAACAAAGTGTTAAGTTTCCCTTGGCAATGATGAACAGAGTTTGCAGTGTGAAGACTCATCTACATTTTCTGAGAATGCACATTGAGGTGCTCAGCCTCAACTTCACAGTGCCTGGAGAACTCGAGTGAGACTGCATGTGAAACACATGCTGTGATGATCAGCTGTGAGGTGCTGCTATAGTTAATTTCCTTTTTTTTTCAAGCTTTAAAGTCCACGCATTCATAGGAAAGGCATCTTTGGAAGTCAATTCACCCGATTTTATGCTGTTTCTGAAAGAAATGGAGTGAAATACAAAGGTCTGCAGACAGTGTGATTGGAGTAAAAACACAGAAATGCTGGAGGAACTCAGCCGGTCTCACAGCGTCCATAGGAGGTAAAGATATATAACTGATGTTCTGGGCCTGAGGCCTGCTTCTTCAACCTTGAAGAAGGGCTCAGGCTCGTAACGTCTGTTATATATCTTTGCGTCCTATGGACGCTGTGAGACCAGCTGAGTTCCTCCAGCATTTCTGTGTGTTTTTATCTGAAGAAATTGTCCAGTATGACCTTCCTTTTCAACATTCAGTGGTACTGAGCCCAGTACTACAGACTATGCACTGTTTGGGATATTACCAAGAACTTGAAACTCATAAGGATCACTGGGCACATCCATACTTACATATTCAATAGCTTGGGAGAATATGCTAGCTTTTACTAACCTAGAGAGATGTGCACGTCCCTGGGCCTGATTTGCAAAAGGCGAGTATGCAGTTTCAGCAAGTAACTTACAGAATATTAATGTTTCTCAGCTGGTGGAATTGAATACAGATATAGGGATGCTATTCTTTGCTTATTTAGGACATTGATCAGGCCAAGTGGAGTACTATCTATCATATTTTTCTCCTTCTTTAAGGGTTGTAGTTAATGCACTAGAAACAGTTCAGACACTTGAACTGGGTGGGATGTTTATTGAAAGCTGTTTGAATAGACTGGGCTTTCATGGTTTAGAAAGATGAAAAAGTACCAAGGTCCTGAGGGGTCTCTTGCCAGAGTGATTGCAGACAGGATATTCCATTTTGCGAGAGTACACAGAAGTAGGGAGTAACCATTTAAAATCGAGGAGACTCATATTTAAGGCAAGTGAGATCATTTTTATTTTGCTCTTAGAGGTCATTGGAACTCTCAAGAAAGGGTGTTGGATTCAGAGTATTCAAATATTTGTAAGATAGAGGAGAGAGATTCTTGAAATGGAGCGAAAGGTAACTAGAGGTAGTTAGGCATTGAGATTACCATCAGATGGAACAGATTTGAGTGGCCACACAGCCAAACCCTGATCCTGATTTGTACACTTGCTCTCCAGCTCCCCGCAGAGGCCAACTGACTCACATTCGCAATTCCGTTATTGCAGCAGGCATTTTTTTTCACTGAGATTTGGTGAGCGTCAAATGCTTGAACCTTTGGATGGGAACCAGGCTGTGAGGAACAAGAGCATCCCAGCAACAAGAGTTAACGGTTTCAGGAAAATCCAAGGGAACTACTGACAGGGGGTGAGAAGTATTAGGACTTGGGAAATAACAAAGTGAATGATTATAATTGCTCTTCCAGCTCAGGCCCAGCAACAAGCTTTTACTAATAGTGTCCTGGTGCATTACAATACTGATCCACCCAACACATTTCTTTACAGGATGCATTAAACAGCAACTTCTCCAAATGGTCTTGTTCCCTTCCAAATTCCTCTTTCCTTGTTGAACACAGTCGGTGGCTGGACACCTACACAGGATCAGGCTCATGTGTTGATTCATGAGGTCAAATGCATGCTCAGTGATATCTCAAGTCGTGAATGAATGAGTCACTTGGTTGTCCCAGATCTGCAGTTGCCTGTCCGATTATTTAATAAAAGCATGTTTGGCAGTTTTGAATGAAATGTTCAATGTGAATAGATGAAAACTGGAGAAAGGGTAGAACACTATTAATCGTGCTGAGGGAGATCTCATTAATCCTTAATAGAGGTCTTTGCTGCTTTCTGCCCTGAACCAACCGTCTGCCATCTATTGGGAGCTTGTTGGCAGTTTGAGAACGAAACATGAATTAAGGATATTACAGGCTGGATAAATTGATATCCCAATATCATGTTTCATCAGTTACTCTTTTTCCACAAGCAACTGTCAACATTTCCCATCTGCAACTTTTCATCATACTTTTGATTAATGGATGTCTGCTGACCTGGACACCGGGAATAATTGCACAATGTTTCTTCAAAATAACGCGCCGACATCTGGAATCTGAAAAGACAGATTGGGCCTTGGTTTAAATGGCCACACGAGACCTTCACCTCTATAGAGCAAGACATGCAGACCTCATGGTCTTGAATCACAATTCTGCAGAGGATTTGAACCAAAAATATTTGGCAAGTATGAATGACCATCTTTATAAACTCACACCATTAATAATTTAGTTCTTTTTCCCCATAAAGGGGAGTAAATATGCATGTGAGAGAATATAACATAAGACTAAAAGGAAATCAAGTTTATTGTCATCTGATTGCACAAGTACAAGCTGATGAAACACCTATCTCTGGTCCTTGGTGAAAAATGCACAGACATACATACCAGACATAACACACACACATATACAGACAAACAATACATATACAGCACAAGTATTCATCTATATGAATAGGAGAGTTTTGATTGGATATTGTGAGCAGTTCCTTTGGTTGTTCAGCATTCTCACTGCCCGTGGAAAGAATGTGTTTCTCATCCTGGTGGTGCTGGATCTGATACTCCTATATCTCTTTGCCGACGAGAGCAGCTGAAAGATGCTGTGTGCGGCTTGGATGAGATCCTCAATGATTTTACACACCCTCTTCAGGCAATAATCCCGGTAAATCACGTCGATGTAGGGGAGGGAGGGAGAGTCCCCTGATCCTCTCTGCTACTCTTATGGTCCTGTGGATTGACCTCCCATCCATTTTTCTGCAGCGACTGTACCAGACTGTGAAGTAACCAGCCAGGACGCTCTTGATGGAGCTCCTGTAGAAGGTTGGCGTGATGGTGGCCGTAGCCTTACACGCTTCAGTCTTCTCAGGAAGTAACTTAAATCAATGGCCTTCTTCTGAGTTGTAATATTACCTGCAAGTTAATGTAGGCTATTCCAATTGATTCCATTCCTCTGCCGTTCAGCAAAATTATTTCCTGAGAGAAATCAATTCATTCTTCTGAATTTCAGTGAATATAGGCCCATCTTTTTAATTTCTATGCTGTAGTTAGGCACACAAAGTATGTAGTCACTCACACCTGAGCAGAGATTACAATTGCATTCTCAGCCTGGTATTTAGGTTTGTAAGATCCCACCCCCCCCCCCCAAAACAAGGTTACATATGATACAATATAACTGGTTACACAGGCTATACATTACACCTCAAAAGTTAAATAAATGGGATCCAACAGTATCTGACAGATGTTTTCGTTGTAACAAGGAAATGGGAACAACAATTCATGCAATCTGGACGTGTGAGAAAGTGAAAAAATTTTGGGAAGATCTAAACCAGATATTAAATAAAATCACAGAAAGCAATATACCAAAAAAACCCAGAGATCTTCCTCCTAAGTAACATAAAAAACAAAGAATTTGGACTTGATTTGGATGGTGCACAAAAAAGATTTGTTAGGATAGCCTTAGCTGTAGCAAAGAAATGTATTATATCAACCTGGAAATTAGAAGATAACTTGAGAATACAACAATGGTATATAGAAATGAATAAATGTATTCCATTAGAAAAAATAACATATAATTTAAGAAATAATATTACAATATTTGAACAAATATGGGAGCCATACATGAAACACAATAGAGAAAACCTACCGGGGACATCTACCACCTAAAATGACAGAAGGAGAAGGAAATGAAAAGAATTGACTCAGTGGAATTTCTTGTTTATTTTTATTGAGTGACAACATTGTTTGACGGGTTTAATGTATCTTAGATTCTGTACTTTAAATGAATGGGAGGGGAGGTAGGGAGGATGGGATGGGAAGAGGGAGGGTGGGGGGAGAAAACGAGACTGTATATATTTGAAAAGAAAAATGTATGTATCTTGATCAATGTGGTTTATAGTGTGAAAAATAAAAACATTTAAATGTTTCCACATGAGTGGAAAGCTAAAGTTTTGATGATTTTCTGGTCAGGTGTGAAGAATTAAAGTTTTAAGCTGCAGGTGAATGAGTAACTTGACAAAATGCATGAGGAGATGATTGTAATTTTAAGGGAGTATCAGGGTGCAGGAGACAAGCTCCACGTGCCCTCTCAGAATGTAAGAACACCCGAGAATGGGAGCAGGATTAAGCCATTGGGCCCTTCAAGCCTGCGCCTCTATTTAATATTCTCTTGGTTGATCTATGCTGGGCTCATCTCTTCTGTGCCATTTCTCCATACTCCTATTCTTCGATCAATCAAATATTTGCCTACCTCCATTTCCAGCTTTCATCATCTACCAGTGCAGAAAATTCCAGGGGTAACTCCAGTTAGTGTAGCAGTTAGCACTAAGTCATTACAGCACCAGTGATCCGCGTTCAAATACGGCACAGCCTATAAAGAGTTTGTACATTCTCCATGTGACCTGCATGAGTTTCCTCCAGGTGCTCTGTTTTCCACCCACCTTCCAAACCATACAGGGCATTACGCTGTCACTCAAAATTAAAAATGCAAAAATAAATTAAAATGATACAGTATTCTGGATCCATAAATAAAGGTGAAGCACAATCAATTACACAAAGACTGAAGTTGCTAAGATTGAAGGGCTTTGATTTACAAGAGATGGACAGCATCCCTGTGTTGGTTGCTCAGACTGTCCCGGACTCGAACTGGCGGCAGGCTTGTGGCATGACAGCCTTTGTGGGGAAGAAAGGGGGAGGAGTCATGAGGCAGCCAATGAGAGCAGGTTCAACCAGGAAAGGTCATGATATTTACATATGGAAAATATATACAATAGTGGTTTCACCGCAAAGGCATGAAGTATAAAAGCAGAGAAGTTTTAGTGAACTTTTGCAAACTATTATTTTCTGTGCTGTACTTTTTATGTTCTATGTTCTTTGTTATTTCTCTTCTTGTATTTTGTTATGTATTATAAATTTAGTATATCCTGGAAGTTGCAAAAGTAAGATTTTCAATGCATCTGTACAATGTGCACATGAATATGACATGGTATTGGCTCACCGGATGCTTAATCGAACCAGCTTGGGAGGTTCTAAGTGACGTAGACACCCTTACAGAGGCCACATGAGGGCCCCTTCAGAGTGCGAAGAAACAATCGTACAACATTGGGGAGCATCCAGAGACATTTAGGATTGACCGACTAAAGCCCATTCAACCTCGATCAGCCCTTGCCATGACCTCCAATGCAAAGGCGCCAGTGGCTGCCCAAGAGCCTTAGGTTTAGCCTCCTATCGCTGGTTTGGGGGGGGGGGGGGCGGGGCAGGAACCAGCTCACTAGAGTCTTAATCGAACCAGCTTGGGAGCTTCCGAGTAACATCATTTGGAACACGTGGGATTTTAAAAAGCTGCTCGTGACTGTTTGTGAAAACAACTTTTATTGAACTTCGACTCGACTATGTCTGATCATTTTCTCGTCCTTCACGTCGCACTGCGACACAGTTGCTACAACATTAAACTTCACTGAACAGTTGTTCAATCAGCATTCAACTAAGCGTCAGTCATGATGAAGGGCTCCAGCCTGAAACATTCTTTATCGCCCACTGATGTTTCTGACTCATTCAGTTCCTCCAGCAGTTTACCTTTTACTCCAAATTGGGCATGGTAGAGTGAGGTTTACTAAATTGATTCTGAAGATGAAGGGGTTGTTAAATAGGGAAAGACACTTTTGAATCCTGATGGTAAAATGAGCATGTATTTATCAAAAAAAAATTCTTAGGTAATTTGTCAGTATGGAAGTTATGTGACTGTAACTACAGAGTGAAGAATTGAGAATAATCACAAGACAAAGATCATTGCAGTCCTGTATGTCCAAATGATGCAATACTTTTAGAACCATCGAGCTAATAAATGAGGGCTGGTTGCTTGGGAAAGAATATAACTAAATAAACGAACATATTTGAACTGAGAGAGCAGCTATAAAGGCAGTGCTGCCATTGGTAGAGGCCTGGGAAATGGGGAAGCCAAGATACAACGCTGCTCTTCAGGGTTATTCTGCCCAGTCCTGATGCTGATAGCTCCGTACAGTCTCTAAGTGGCTCGTTGAAGGGTTGACAGTCATTTTTTTTAAAATCCTGCAACCACGGAAGTCTATGCCCAAGATGATGGTGCCTGTGCTGGGAAGCATACCGCAAAGGTTTGCAGACTCTGGGGGGGGGGGGGGGGGTGTGGAGGGTTGCAGTGGCCCAGGGAAGGGCACCAGAAAGGGGGAAAACACCCCACTGAGAAGTAGAACCATGAGCAATGACCCTCCAGAGAAGGTGACCACAATAGTGGGCCAGTGAAGGGATCAGCGGCTGAAGGACCCACACACATGTGGTCAAAGGGCTCACGAGCTCCAGGCGGCTAGCGGATGAAGGACCCACACCAGTCTGTGGGCTGCTGGGGAATGGCTCATAAGAGCCAGGTATCAAAATCAGGATTCAAAAGTGGGCTGAGGGCAAGTAAGTGGTCCAAAGGGCCTTGAGCACTGAAGGCTTCCTGACCGTTTTGGAGTTTTGAAGCTGGAACTCGGGCTGCCGATGGTTTGAACAGGAGTCTGTACAGCTGCAGAGGATGCAGGAGTGCGGGGAGTGAATCCACGGACACTCAGTGACTCTGAAGGGAATTTGTTTTGCTTCTCTTTCTCCTATCGGTCAAGGTGGCGGGCAATGCTCATGGGTTGCGGCAGACAAACGTAAATATGTAACATGTATATTACATGTTTATATGTTATATGTGACAATGAAATGAACCTTGAATCATGGAATCATAGAATTCTCACGAACATTGCCACAAATTTGTTGCTTTGCAGCAGCATTACAGAAAGACCCCAGGTTACGAACATCTGACTTACAGACAACCCATACTTACAAACAAATTGTGCCCCCAATTAGCAGATGTGCATAATGTTACCTAATAAATGCCCCTTCCACTATGCAAGACATTGATGGAACGCGAGTAAGTGTTAACTTTCGATCATGATTTTTTTTCTATCTATTTTAAGAACTCTTTCTTTAATTTTTTTTGCAGTACTAAGATTAACTGACGCTAATTAAGAGCCATATGTACCCGTTCCAATTTATTAAAAAATTCGGCTTAAAGATAGATGTAGGAATGGATCTCATTCGTTACCTGGGGACTCTCTGTGTTGCTGTAAATTACATTTAAAAAATAAGTGCAGAAAGAAGAAAAAGTGTGGTGGTGCCTGTGGTTCATTGCCCATTCGGAAATCTGACGGCTGAGGGGAAGGAGCTGTTTTTGTGCCGCCGGGTGTATGCCTTCATGTTCCTGTACTTCCGACCTGATGGTAGCAGTGTGAAGAGGGCATGACCCGGGTGGTGGGAGAACTCAGCTGAAGTCTGAAACCACAGAGTAAGCTGGAAATACTGATTGGGCCAGGCAGCATCTTTGGAAAGAGGAAAATAGAGTTAAATTGGATACTTTAGGTTTGAACTTGCCAATCCAAATGGAAAGCAGGTGATCTGAAGAAGTTAAATTCAACATTAAGTCTCAAGAACTACAAAATACCCGATCAGAAGATGAGGTGCTGTTCCTGGAGCTCACGTTGGCTTCATTTGTACCATGTAGAAAGTCAAAGACAGAGAGCTAGGGTGGGAATGGGACGGGGGATTAAAGTAGTAGATCATTGGAAGTGGTTATGTGTTCAGAGGCTACCAGGCACATGCAGAGATATGAATCAGCATAAATAAATTAACTTTTGCAAAACAGCATTCAACTCTCATACTTCTTCTTCTTTGGCTTGGCTTCGCGGACGAAGATTTATGGAGGTGTATGTCCACATCTGCTGCAAATTTTTGGTGACTAACAAGTCCGATGCGGGACACGGTTGCAGCGGTTGCAGGGGAAAATTGGTTGGTTGGGTTTTTCCTCCTTTGCCTTAACTGTAGGGAATCCTTTCTGCCTGTGTTATTCTGTTGTGAATGACTTAATCTGGTCTGTAACCATAAGTTGGAGGGACCATCATCCTTCTGGCATATTTTCAGAATCAGAACCAAAGTTTATTGTTATGAACAAGTCACGAAATTCACGGCAGCATGACGATACAAACCTCGACCCCCCCCCCCCCCCACCCTTCTTCTGGCCAACCCTGCCTGAACCCTATCCCATTTCCATTCCCAAATGACGTTCACTCCTTCCAACCTTGACACACTCCCCAATTCTGCCTATCCCCACCCACCCACTCCATTCACCAAAACCTTATCCTCTTTAATCCCTGTCTGATGAGCACATCAGAGCAGGCAGATGACAGAGCTTGCTTCACACCTTCAGCACTGATTATTTATGTTCTTTGGAATGGAAGAAGACACGAATTAATGAGACATCAAGCCTCATTGGCTGTTTTATTTAACCATTGATGCCAATGGAAATTAGAAGTTGGGGAGATGAACAAGGACTGACAACATCTAACGCTGTTGTGCAAATCTACATGAATCCCTTTGTGTTTCTGAGATTGCTGACATGCGCACATCATTTCTATTTTGCTGACACACCCTTCTGCTGAAGGATGGTAAAACATTTATTCTGGTCAGAATCAAATGAATACATTAAACATTGCTCTGACATTCTAAATTTCACTGGCAGAGACTAAGTGAATATGCTATTAACTTCCTTTTGGGAGAAATTAATGAGATCCTCCAATGGAGCCAGTTTGTCCCTTCAGTAGTTTCAGGCAGCATGAGATGAACAGTTTGCTTGGTGCAAAGGATAATTTACATCAAGGTTTTGACTTAATTTGTTTTAGCATGGGGATTTACACAAAGCCTAATTGTTCTTCATCATCTTTATGTCTGTTGTAAAGCCTACTGCGCAGCATATTTGGTGTCAACAATGCATACATTTGGGAGGATGTTTGTGTAATTAGAATTGAAATAAATAATCCTTGCGCAGTCTTTCTGCATTAATTACTGCTGCTAATGCATTCTAATTTCAACAGTTGGCAGCCAACTTGAGACCAGTCAAAGTCACCCTGTGAGCAATGGCTTCCTAATTTCCAATTGTGAAAAAGAAGTCCCCATGAAGAAATGCAGGAATTTTGAGGAAACCTGTGTCCCCAGGATGGAAGCCAATCAGAACCACATTGCTTATTGCAATCTAGTAGCTCCTGTAATAAAAGCTGTGGCTCTGGATTTTGTTCTTCCATGGGAGTAGACTTGGGTCTGACATAGATCTCCCCCACTCCAACACTGTCAGTTATGACGAAACTCAAAACAGAAAATGTGAGAAGTTTTTTTTTCCCACTGAACCATTGAGACATTGAACACAACAGCATAGAGACAGGCCCTTCAACACATCTTATCTGTGCTGAACTATTATTCTACCTAGCCCCATTGACCTGCACTTAGAATATCGTCCCCCATACCCCTCCAATCCAAATTTTTCTTAAATTCAAAAATGAACCTGCATCCATCTCCTCTGTAGTAACTCAGACCACATTCTCATCTCTCTCTGCATTAAGTTCTTCCTCAGACTCCCTTTGAACATTTCATCTTTTACCTTAATCCATGTCCTCTGGTTCTTGTCTCATCTAACTTAAATGGAAAAAGTCTGCGTGCGTTTACTCTATCTGTATGTCTCATCATTTTTTATTCCTATATCCAACGTCCCCTTATTCTCTGACACTCTAGGGAATAAAGTCCTAACCTATCTATCCTTTCTCTTGTAACCCCGCTCCTCAAATCCCAGCAACATCTTTGTAAATCTTCTCTGCACTCTTCCAATCACATTGATTTTATAATATGAACTTGATGGGTTGAATTGTTGATTACAATAGTGTGGAATCTGTTTCTCTGGGCTGGAAATGTAATGGGATAGAATTGAGAGCACCTGGAGGAACAGCACCTCATTTTATGTCTGGGCATTCTCCAACCAGACAGCATTAACATCCACCTCTTGTTTCCATTAAACCCCACCCCCAAGTCTCATACTTACCCTATCCATCGGTCTCCTTTCCTTCAGCTCCCCACTCTTTTCTTCCCTCTCTATTAAAAGAAATACCCCCTCCCCTATCACTTCTCAGCATTTTTCTCTTCTACTTCTCCATCTATATCCACCTATGACCTCTTACCTGTGAGCCTGTCCCTGCCCCCTCCACCCTCCTTCCTTCTCTTTCCCCCCTCTTGCCACACTTGTCTTCAGTTGCCTGTCTGCTATTTTCTCATAAAGACCTCACACTCAAATTGTTGGTTACCCATTACTTCCTTTCGATGCTGCGTGACCTGTTGAGAGTCTCCAGCTCTTTTGTGAACTGCAGCTAATGTCTCTCTTCTGATCCTAACATTAGAGTTCTCAATTCTTCAGTCTGTAAATACAGTCACATAGCATTCACACTGATGGGTTACCTTACAATTGGACACTTTCTTATGCATACATCCTCATTCTTTTCTGCATTGGACTACAACCCCAGCATCCGCAGACTTCTGTTTTTAACTACAAAATAGTTAAGATCCTGGAACCAGCATCCAGGGCCCTGCACTATTATTCGCAGATATTCATTTGAATTCATCTGTAATTTAACTGATAATTGTTATTAACTTTAAAAAAATAAATCTGCCTAAAAAATTGCCTTTCAGGAAAGGAAAAATGCCAATTTGAGCATTATATGACTCAACATCAACCAAATGCAGTTGATTCTTAATTGGTTTCTTCTTCTTGGGATGGAACATCAGATAATGATGATAACACCTGTTACCAACTAATAAACCTTATTAGAACTAACAAAGGAACAGCAATGGAAAATTCACCAGACCATGGTAAATTCAAAATAATAGTTTTTATTAAACCAGTAATAATATAACTTTAAATTTAACCCTACTAAGTGCAAATGTAAATGTGTGTGTGTGTGTGTATTAAAGTCCAAAACCATCACACCTTAAACTAAATTCCAAAAAAGTCATTTTTAAAAGTCCAGTTTCAAATATCTTCTTGACTTCAGGATCTTTTTAAAACACAGTTCAGGAATAATTATTAAGCACTTTTAAACATATTTTCAGATCTCTTTCAATTTGCATTTCTCTTGATGAATTGGCTTTCATGGAGATATTCTTCAAACAGGAGTGACCATTTTCTGGGCACAAATGAGAAGTGGTTTTACTTATTTAAAAGCCACTTACGCTGTATGTCCTGTGAATAGGATAATACAAGTCCTGCATTTCCAGGAGGCCAGGCTTTCTGTCTTCTGTCTTCAGTTTTCTTCCACGACGAGGCTGCACTCTTTATTTTCAAAAGAGCAGTCGGAAAGTGGCCTTACTTATTTCAAAGCCACTTATTCTGTATTCCTTTTACAGGAGTAAAATAGTAACAGGAAATATTGTTGCTTTCAATCCTGCCTCATCAGGATGGTGAGTTCCCTTAAAACTGACCTCTTTTTCTCTCATTTCAATAATATATTTCTGGCAAATCACTCATGTCACATGATATGTGACATCATTTTTGTCTTTGAAGTTCATAATGTCTTTTCACACGGATGTGCTAAAAGCATCTAAGTCCACTTATGCCTCCATGATGTCTGTTTGCATGAAAGAAAAATGGCTGTGTGTTTATACAGATGCTTCTGAGGTAACACCATTTGTTTTCAGTATCTCAAGATAAATCCTTTCATCTCTTGCCCTTGCAATGCAACCGCAGACCTTTCAGCTTTCCAACTGGCTTCTGCGGACAATGGCGTTTAAAATGCAAATACATTTGTGGATGCCGAAGCCAACTAACAGCTGCAGAGAACCATGTGTGTCTGTAGAATATAAATGAGCCCTATCAATTTATATATTTATTTATAAAGTTCCATTATGCACCCACCTTCCATGAATGTGGAAATGGGAATCACCAGATGACATTTATTCATGAACAAGGAAAAAAAAGTTTAGAGTAAAAGCACTACCGGAAAAATGATTATTGGACCTGATTCCAGTATTTCATGATTTGAAGAGTCCCCTTAACGACAGTAATAATGTCTGTCTCTGACTCTCTCCATTCATATCTTTTGCGTGGAGCAGGTACAAGGAATAATCTAACAGGAATTTTACTACATATTTTTACACCAATCAATATTAAAATCACAGTATTTGCGTTCAATTCCCACTGTCAGTGTGGGTGGAGGAGTGAAATAGGATGAATCTGCTATGATCAGCCACGTTAACACAATGTTCAAGAAAGTGATCCGATGCCTCGACTTTCTCAGAAGTCTGAGGACATTCTGCATACCTCCGACATACAGCACCAGTGACCTTGGTTCAAATCCGACACTCTCTGTAGGGAGTTTGTACTTTCTCACCGTGTCTCCATGCATTTCCTCCGGGCGCTCCAATTTCCTCCCAGCTTTCAAAACTGGAGGAGTATTTGGACGTCATGGGCTCGTGAGCCAGATGGGCCTGTTTCTATGCTGTATATCTAAATTTAAATTTATAAATCACAGGTTGGTATGAGAACTATTCTTCCCAAGCCCGCAAGGAATTGAAGTGAGTTGTGAATACGTTACATGTTACACAGAGGTCCAAGCACTTAGAGATTCCTCTCCATGTCAACACCATCTTGGCTAGAAATATATTGCTGATCCTTCATTGTCTCTAAGGCCTGGAACTTCCTATTCAGCAGAAAAAAAATGGATGTTCTTTCATCAAAAGGACAGTGGCTGTTCAAGAAAGTAGCCCATGAATTAATAATTACAAGAAGAAGAAATATTCAATTGCACAATCCCTGTCATATCTGTAACCCTTCAGTTTCAACATTACGATTTAGTGTTTGCACAGTACCGTAAAACCTCTGGTGTCTGGATTTCAAGGAACCGCAGCCGCAGGCAACCAGCAAAAAAATCGAGGAAAATAAGTTTTAAAAAATTTAAATAAATAAGAATAAAACAATAGGTAAAAATACATAAGTTTGAAATTGTAAAAGTAAATGTTCTCTGTAATAACCTTTAATGAAGATGAGAACAAATCATCAACCAGTGGAGTGTCTTGGCCGTACTCGTAGCAGCTCTCTGAATAAAGTTGGGTGACTCACTTAAAGTGTCTCTATATGCCACCTCAGTCAATGTCGAGCTGGTCAGAGGCTTTGTCTGTAAACCTGGAGGAAGGGGGGGTTAATTATCTATAATGTTATTGTTCGTCTTTCGCTCGGGTCCTTGGAGGGGGAAGAATCTGCAGATGCAGAGATGGTTAAATGATTTCAAAGAATAAGACTGAAAAGGAAGTAAAATGCTTTAACATTTATATATTTACAGTATACAAGCGAAGTTTGTTCAGTGTAAGTACAGTATAGTGTTTTTGTCTTTAAAACTGCTTATTCTTCATTCAGGTGTATTAGTTGGGAATTGCAAGAGTAAGTCTCAAGCAACTGTAAAATACACATCTGGCATCTATCAATCTCCACAGGTGCTGGATACCAGGATTTTTAGTGCATATATCATTTAAGTTAAGATCCTGTTGAAATGAAACTTTGGATCATGCTAATTTATAGGAATTATATCAACAAATTCTCTGTTCAGTTGTGCAATTAACTAACAATAAATTAAATGATTCCTCTACCCTGTTTCAAAAAAAACCCTTCGTCCAGCCTTTCCAATCCAACTTAACTTGTCCCTTCTCTGTACATTATTGACAATTCAGAAACAAAATTAATTATCTAATTGAACTAACTCGCTCCCGTGTTAAAAGAAAATAGCTCAGAAAGGCATTAATTCTCCCATAACCCTTGCTGGGGCATGAATTTAGATCATGGATAGCAATTGTTAGTTCCAATTCATTTCACCTTTTCTGATTTTTTGTTCTCCGTCTTGCTGGGATGAAAATGGTCTTGAAAGGAATAAAAGTCCAATAGATAACAATTAGTTGAAAGGGGAGTTTATTTAACTGTTTTTAACCTTAGTTTCCATCCACTCTGGCATTGTTCTTCCGTAATTGTGATGAGAATGGCTACTTTAAAGGCGATCCAAATATTTACTTTTCTTTGTACAAGAGCATCTTGAAAGATCTCAAAATTGACTTTTGTTTAATATTCTTTTGTTATTTTGACAGCATACTTTTAAAATTATAATTACTAGTGTAATTTAAGTTCATTTATTATCATCTGACTGTACATATACAATCAGATGAAACAGTGTTTGTTGGGATCATATACATACACAATACATAGTACATAATAATCACATATACACATGGATATAAAGTATATACATATTCATACAGACATGGAGATCATCACACACATAGAGTGATATATGCAGGAATAACCATATAACCATATAACCATTTACGGAGCGGAAACAGGCCATGTTGGCCTTTCGAGTCCACACCGGGTCACTGATTTTGTGCGCAGATGAATAATTGTCAAAATATATAAAGAAAAAAGGCCACTCATTTTATTACTGTTGAATTAGGATTTTGGAGGTGATGGCATTTGGTGTCCCACTTGTTTTATTATCCACAGTTGGTCGTTGCTTGACTGCAGCACAATATCTTGCTCTGGCTTGAGGCACAGGCCAGCCTGGAATTAGCAAACATCCATCTTCAGAATTGTCCCACAGAGAATTTTAACAGGCCAGTCAATTATGTGCAGAGAATTGTCAATCCAAGCAATCGGTCAGCAAATGTTGATCTATGTCCGAGAGGTGACTGCGAGATTCAATCCAGATGAACAAATTGCCCATGATAAATTGCTGGAAATACTCAACAGATCAGGCAGCATCTTGAAGATTGAAGCTAAGATAATATTTCAGCTCTATGGTATATCCAATGCTTGTTTAGACATTTTATCAAGGCCGAGTTGGAAATCTTTTGGACAAGTACATTTAATATATATGTAACACAGTGACGAACAAATCATTGTTGCTATACGCCTGGTTAATAGTTTCCAGACCACCAAAATCAAATGAATCTTTACTGTCCGCTCTTTAAATAGAAAGTGAACTTTGATTGCTCTCTATTCAAAAGGGTGTCTTGGTCAGCGTGACTACTAGTGCCACACAATTATAGCGCCAGTGAACTGAGTTCAAATCCACTACTGTTGTATGTTCTCCCTGTGACCTGCATGGGTTTTCCTTGGTTGTTCCAGTTTCTTGCCATCTTCTTAATGTATGCAGTTGGTAGGTTAATTGGGTGGCACGGGTTTCATGGGCTGGAAAGTTCTTCCACCATGCTGTAGTGTTAAAATTAAAATTAAAACAATTACACAATTAGACCTTGTGATTAAAAAAATTGAATGATAGTGGATTTCACTATATTTAATAGCTTGCTAGTTGATATAATTTCCTTATTAATGTATGTTAATGCAGTTATCACATAGAGCATAATTGTGTTTATCAGGTGGTATAAAGAATAGAAATGAATAGACCTTCATATGTTTTTTTGTTATCCATGTTTATAAAATGGCCAAAACTCAGTAGGCAAGTACGAAGAAAATAATTTAAAGGACCAAAAGACCATAAGATATAGGAGCAGAAGTAGACTATAGATCCGTCGAGCCTGCTCCGCCATTCCACCACAAGGTGATCCATTCTCCCACTCGGCCCCCTCCCCTGCCTTCTTCCCATAACTCTTGATACCATGACTATTTAGATACCTATCAGTTTTTGCCTTAAATGCACCCAATGACCTGGCCTCCACAGCTGCCCTTGGTAGCAAATTCCAGAAGTTCACCACTCTCTGGCTAAATAATTTTGCATCTCTGCTTTAAATGGCCACCCTTCCATTTTGAAGTTGTGCCCTCTTGTCCTTAACTCACCTACCCTGGGAAACAACTTCGCCACATCTACTCTGCCTAGGCCTTTCAATATTCCATTTGCTTCTCAATCTTTTGAACTCCAAAGAGCCATCAAATGATTCTCATATGCTAATTGCTTCATTCCAGGGATCATTCTTGTAAATCTTCTGTGCACCCCCTCCAATGCCAGTACATTCTTTCTTCAATAGGGAGCTCCAAACTGTGCCCCTTATTCAAGTGAGGCCTCACCAGCACCTTATAAAGCCTTAACATCACATCCCAGCTCTTACATCCTATTTCTCTAGATATGAATGCCAAATTCTTCACCATGACTCAACATGGAGATCAGCCTTTAGGGTATCCTGCATGAGGACTCCCAAGTCCCTGTTCATCTCTGAATTTTGAATTTTCTCCCCATACAAATACGCTGTATTTTTATTCCTTCTACCCAAGTGCATGACCATACATTTCCCAACATTATATTTAATTTGTCACTTCTCTGCCCATTCTCCTCATTTTCTCTGCAGCCTCTCCATTTCCTCCTCACAACCTGCCCCTCCACCTATCTTTGTATCAACTGCACACTTAACCACAAAGTCACTTATTCCACCATCCAAATGAATAACATTCAACATAAAACAGAAGTGGCCCTGCGCTACACGACTGGTAACCGGTAGCCAACTAGAATAGGATCTCTTAGTTCCCACTCTCTGTTTCCTGCCAATTAATCAATGCCCCACCCATGCTTCTATCCCTCCTGTAATTCCATGGGCCCTCATTTTGTGAAGCAGCCTCATGTGTGGCACCTTGTCAAAGACCCTTTGAAAGTCCAAATATACAAAAATCCACTGCATATACTTTGCCTGTTTGTGGTTTCCTCAAAAACTTGCAGTAGGTTTGTCAGGCAAGATGTCCCCTAAAGGAAACCATGCTGACTTTGGACTATCTTATCCACGCTCCTCCATGTACTCCACAACCTCATCCTTGACAGTCAACTCTAACAACTTCCTAATTACTGATGTCAGGCACATTATCAATGACTCCAACAGCTAAGTGGGGAACGATAGCCTTTAATACACATTAGGTTTCAGCTGGCTCAAATGAATGGAAGGAGGTAGGGAGGTTGACCTTTATGGCCAGGTCATGGTGGATGGGTTACAGGGGATTGAGTCATCAGTGGATGGGCTAGTCACTTATACACAGAACAGTATATACATATATACAGGTCTACAATTATTTTTCTCCCTCTTTTTTTTAAATCACGGAGTGGCCTTTGTAATTTGCCAGTTCCCTGGATTCATGCCAGAATGTATTGGTCCTTGGAAGATCAATACAAGTGCCTCCACATTCTCTATAGCTCACTATAGAACCTAAGGGTGCATTCCATCTGGACATTGCAATGCTAATCTATATTTCAAAGGATCTCAAATTTAGTTGGGTGTAAGTAATAATAACTTCTTCACATGTTAGAAATAAGGTCATTTTTTTGCTGGAGTGAAAATTGTGATTTTTATTTCTGAAATCTAACTTTAAAAAAATTAAAATTACAAATAAAACCTAGTAAAACCTTGTAAAGTAAGACCTGGGCAGATAGAATATCTGTTACCTGTATTAGCTTAATTTCAAATTGATTTGAATGATTCAGTCTCAGTTCCTGATGAGGAGTCCAAAGAATTAGTGCCATTTCTTGACACTGTCTTAAAATTCAAATTGTTCATCTAGGGCAGTAGCATTAATTTGATAAATAAAAGGATCACATCTAAAGAAAATTAAAAAAAATCTATGCATCATCTTAATAAGAATTAATTATAAATCTCATCGATACATTCTATCATTGTTCATCATCACGCTCGGTGCAGTCATTCTGGGTTGAAATCCCTGTTCCTGTGTTATAGAGTTCTATGTTCAGACTTGATTATAGCATTTAAAGAGCAAAACATGAGAGTCTGAAAGTGCCATGATTGAAGTAAAAACACAATGCTGGAGAACCTCAGCAGGTCAAACAGTGTATTTTATATTGCAAAGATGTACAACCAAGGTTTCGGGCCTGAATCCTTCATCAAGGTATGAGCAAAATGTAGGCAAGCACCTGAATAAAATGGTGGAGGGGAGGGGCAGGGCAGACGAACAAGCAAGAGGTGGATGAGGGAGGGAAGGCACAACAGCCAACAGGGGAAGGGGTGATAGCTCGGTGAATGGGGAGGGAAAGGATGGATAGCTGGACTCAGAGGGACGGGGAAGAAAGGGAGCGTTATATAGTCAGGATAATGTGAACTATTTTGTAACTACTTAAGAATACACCCTTCTCACTGTAGTAACTGTAGTGCACCACTGTGGGATGTATGTATGTGTATATGTGAGCGTGTGAACAGTTTCCTGAGATGGTGGAAGACATCAGCAAGTAAAATCTCTTCTGATATTTGAATCTTGCATCTGTAAGTTATTTAAGAAGCTTCCCAAGTAACACAGAGTCATAACAGGAAGAACAAGGACTAGTCTAGCAGAGACCGGAGAAGTCGACGTTAATGCCATCCAGTTGGAGAGAGCCCAGATGGAATAATAGGTGTTGCTCCTCCAATTTTCAGATAGCCCTTGTTTGGCAGTGCATGAGGGCCATGTCAACGTGGGAGTGGGGCACAGAACTGAAATGGTTGGCCATTGGGAGATCCGGACAGAGCAAAGGTGCTCAGCGAAGCGATTTCCTAGACTGCATCCAGTCTCTCTGATGTAGAGAAGGACACAACAGGAGCACCGGAAGGGCTCAGGCCCAATACCTTGACTGCTTTTTACTTCTTATGTAAGCTGATTGACCTGTTGAGTTTCTCCTGCACTTTTGTGTATTGCACTAATCCTGTGCTGACCTATGTGTTCCTTGATCTATATTCTATGTAATACTCAAGGCACATATGTAGTTAAGCCCACATAAAATATTAGCTCTGTTTTCAATCTATGGCATTAATACTAGACCAAACAGGCTAAGCTTTGTTGAGAGTGAACTCTAACAATTAATAATCACTCAATGAAATTCATAGTTCAGCAGGTTATAAGCCTTAATATAAAGTTCAATGGGGAGTTCATAACTAGTCAGACAGATGAACCATACATTGAAACTACCCAATATAAAAATGCAATAAATTCCTTCCTGGAATGCTCTGCAGTTTTATTATAATGAATGCTTGAAATAATTGTAAATTATTTGAACAAAGATGTTCACCAGCTTAATTACTAAACTTCTTCTCAGTCGCTTCAAGTTTCTAATCTCAAAATTCTGCTGCACTTAAAATTTAATATCCCATTTGTATAAAAAATTGCCAATTATTTCAGTGGGGAATCTCCAGGTCACCTGCCATTATAGAGCAGAATCAGAGAGACGGCATCATTGTTTATTAATTGTCTATTAATTGTCTGTTAAATGTAGAATCCTGTGGACATACTTCCTATGAATACTTATATTGCAAATGTTAAATTGTCCAAAGGACAGGATTTACACTTTTTTTTCTGTTATCTGCAACACTGTTATTCTTAGCAGTGTGGAGGGACAGAAGGATCTTGGGGTCAAACTCTATAGATCCCTTAAGGTTGATAGGTTTGTTAAAAGGGCATATGGAGTGCTGGCCATTAGTCACGGAATTGAGTTCAAGGGCAGTGAGCTAATGTTATAGCTCCATCAAACTCTGATTCGATCACACTTGGAGTATAGGATTCATATCTGATCGCCTTATTACAGGAAGGATGTAAAAGCTTGAGAGAGGGTGAAGAGATTTACAAAGATTGGAGAGCATCTTATGAAAAAAGGATGACAGAGCTAGGCTTTTTTGTCTTTGGAACGTGTTATGTTAGGACAGTATCAGGTTTGGTGGGTACACAGAAAGATGAGTCTGGACACGTGTTACAATCAAAGGTAATTTTATTGAACACATGGGAGACAACCAGGGGAAGACAGTACTTAATCAATCCACTCTGACAAAATGGCAGCAATGCTGGAGCTGCTGTAAAGGCAACACTGTCACTGGTGCAGACCCACTGGGAGCGAGGAGCAGAGATGCAGTGGTCCCACTGACCTATAGCAATACTACAACTCAACTCAGTGTAGTGCACACCTTACCCGCGAGTCCTCCCGCGATATCGACAGCAGCGACCTAGCGTGAAGCGATGTCCGGGGCTTGGTCCAAGAAACAGAGAGAAAGAAATGTGGTATACATTGTTCTGAGCTGGGTGTCTGGCCAACGACGACAGTGAATCATTTAAATGAGCCAACAGTACAGTGTGAACTAATGGCTGGCTGGAATCCAACCTTGATTGGCAGGTGATGCGACTTCCAAGTTTTCAGACAAGGACGTCAGACGAACCTCCGCAATGCACAATGTTCCAGACAGGGAGGCCACGTGTTCCTCCAGAATCCACATATAACAAGGTGATAAAGGATGAGCGGTGACAATATAAGATTTTGAGGGGCATGGATAGGGTGGACAGCCAGCACCTTTTATTCCAGGATGACAATAGAAAATAACAGAGGACACCTATTTAAGGTGAGTGGAGGAAAGTTTAGGGGAGATGTCAGAGGTAAGTTTTTTACATAGCGAATGGTGGGTGCCTGGAATGCATTACCAGTGTTGATGGTGAGGCTGGTACAAAAAGGACATTTAAAGGCTTCTTAGAAAGGCATGTGGATGTAAGAAATAGATGCTTATGTGAACGAGGTAGAGAAGGATTAGATTGTGGTGGAGTAGGTTTACATAGAGGTTGGTACAAGTATCAGTACTGGGCCATAATGTTCTATGATCTACAAAAGTATTTCTCACAAAGTCTGCAAAGTCAGAATAATATAAGCATTGTTTGCCTTAGAAATTTACCGAAGCTTTCAAAATCATGCGCTTCCTCAAGGAATATTTGCAAAATAATACCCAAGATAATGATTTTTGGGAAAAAAATTGTTTTATTTTTAATCACCCTGCAGTTTTAAATTTAAAATTTTAATATTTTATTTATGGCCATTTAAACCTGTGCTGCCAATTAACACCCAAATTGACCTACAGCCACAAACGTTTTGAAAGGTAGGAGCAAATCAGAGGAAAACCCATGCAGACCCCAGGAGAATGTACAAATGCCAAACAGACAGCGCCAGATTCGAAGGTGGGTATAGGGTTAGGGTTAGGGTGCTATAATAGGTGCTATAACAGCGTCGCGCTAACTGTTACAGGGATAAAGGGGTTATTACCTGATTTATTGATTTGATTTATTTCCCAGACAATTTTTTTGTGCATTCTAGCCAACATTGGTTCTACGTTGGTTTCTTGGACTACCGTTGCTGTTTCACTAGTAAGTATGAACACTCAACTGCGATTACATATAAAACAAATGAATAAAATAAAAATTGCACTAAAATGCATCACAGCAATAAATGATTGCTCAAAGCATAAGCATGAAAAAAAATTGGATTCAGACACATTCCAATTAAAATATGTTGTAAAATTAAAGTGGTATGATAAAACAGTTTTTTAATGAAAAATTATAATTATGTATATGAATACTGTAATGTCAGGTATTGCAAATGAAGACTGGGAGCACACAATGGTATATCTTTGGTTGAAATGTAGGTCATAGAGCACATTGCAGGCTCTTCAGCTCATGATGTTATACTAGCTTATATAAACCTACTCAACAATCTAAATCTGCCCTACCTCACACCAATGACCCTCTATATTTCTTGCATCCATGAGCCTTTCTAAGAGTCTTTTAAATGCCCCACTTGTACCAGCCTCCACCACCAACTCTAGCAATGCATTACAGGCACCCATCACTTCCTATGTACTATCTTACCCCTGACTTCTCCCCTAAATTTTCCTCCACTCACATTAAACAGATGTCCTCTGGTATTTGCTCCTGTCACCCTGGATAAAAGAAAAGTGTTGGCTGTCCAGCCCATTGATTCTTTCTGAAGGACACAAGGGCTATAAATCTTGCAGTACCTGAACAATGACATGAAAGGGAAATCTGTGCAAGTGTGTGAAGTTCCTTGGAAATGGAGTTCCTTTGCATCCAAGGTCCCAGCCTGAGGTCAAGAATGCAATGAGTGAGCTGAGGTTCACAGTCACATTGCTGGTTTAGGGCCATTCTGAACATCAGAGATCATGAGCATTGAATGTCGGCGAGGATATTGGGGAAGGTGCGTGGTGTCAATCATCCAATCAAATGGTGAATTGCAGGTGCTTCAAGGAAGAGGAGTGAAACAACATAAAATTAACAGCCTTTGGAAGGGATTGTAGGAATGAAAACAAGCACTCAATCGCCATCATGTAAATTATGATGCAAGAAAAGCATATGGTTGTGGGTATAAGGTAGGGAAGGTTTAGTTTGTTGAGAAGGTTTTTTTGTCGGGCAGCACAACATTTTGGGCCATTAAAAAAAAAGAGTGTCTGCAATGGTGTGGAATGCATGTGGATTAAATCAGAAAGAAGAACAATACTCCTTCTGCTTGCACTCTTTTAAAAGCCTTAGAGGTCTGAAGGGGAGTCACACATTGAACTTTCTCTTGTAATCAAAGTCCACAGTATTTATGGAGGTAACACTGAATGCAAAAAGGAGGTGGTGGGCACCTTTTTTTTGTCAGAGATGGCCAGTTTGAGTTACATGCCCACTGTCAATCAAAGCCTTGCACCCTTCATCTCACATTCTGTCCCCTTAACGTGCATAAAGGTTTCATTGCTGTTCAACTGCTCTCTGATCAGCTCATTTGATTTGATGTCATGAGACTTCACTGGGTTTTGAATCAGTTTTGAGGTCCGGTCCCTGGCTTTTCCAATGCGATAGGTTGTACTTCGGCCAGGCAGGCCTGGCATACCCAAATGTCTGGTGTCCAAGCCAATACTTCCAGACTTTATTCTTGCTACATATTTTCATAATGAAGAGGCCTGCTACACCATTTCAGCAAGCATTTAGGATCCAGCAACATTTCTACGGACGTAAAATCACAGAAAGATCAAAACAGATAAAGAAACAACTCATCTCTCTCAAAAAGTTTTATTTTGCAACAACTCAATATTTTTTTGCAATTGCCATTACTCATGCTGGTTTCCTAGTTGAGCCTATGCAACTAAATGATTTGAAATTTCCAAGCTGTGATGGCGGAATTCAAAATTACGTTTCTGCGTCAATGGCTGAGACCTCAAAGGTTTTTGTCCACTGCTGAATCCTCTCGGCAACTTCCTTGGGCGTCATCCCTCAAGGAAAGAGTTAAATTAGGGAGTTGGATCTTTCATGAAATGACATAGTCTAAAGTGAAAGGGTAGTTTTCAAAGTACAATTCTGGTTAATCTGTTTAATTAGACACTATAAAAGGGAGCACTGAGATGTGTAAATTTATTACATCTCACATTCTCTTCAGTGCACCTACAAAATAAAAGTTAACACAATGAAAAATGTGTTTCTCAAGGGAATGGACGGATCCCAGTGATTTCAGAATCAGAATTTATTGTCATGACCATGTCACGAAGTTCGTTGCTTTGCAGCAGCGTCATTAGGATCAAGCATTTATATAAACCACATAACAAAATACATTTTAAAAAAGTGCAAGAAAATGAAAAAGACAAAGTAAGGCAGTGTCTGTGGTTCAATGTTAATTCAGAAACTTGATGTCAGAGGAGAAGAAGCTGTGCTTGTGCCACTGAGTGCTCGTCTTTAAGCATGGCCTGGGTGGTGGGGGTTCTTGACGGAGGGGGCTGCTTTCTTAAAACACCACCTCTTGTGGATATCCTCGATGGAGTGGTCTGGGCCTTCAGGCCGATTTACAATCCTTTGGAGCTTTCTCTTGCCCTGAGCGTTGGCACCTCCATACAAGAGAGTGATGTAACCAGCCAGAATGCTCAAGCAGAAGTTTTTGAGAGTCTTCGGTGACATAGATTCACTTATTTTTTAATGCATGGACTTTTATTCATGGATCAATTTGGATGAAATGTGTGTTCTCTCAGAGGCCATGAGACCAAATTATTGGTATGGAGGCTTGATTGGAATATTAACTATTTCTGCAGCTGCTCCATCAGTCAATTTTTGAGCTGTTCGCGAGACACAACTTGAGACAAAAGAGATTGCAGATGCTGGAATCCGATGCAAAATAAAAACAAGTTGATTGAGGAACTCAACAGGGGTCAAGCAGCTCCATGGGGGGAACAGTCGATGTTTCAGGTTGAGACCTTTCATCTGGAATGAAAGAGTAGAGGGGGAGATAGTCAGAATAAAGAGGTTGAGGGAGTGAGGTGGTGCGGCAGGTAACAAGTGAAAGGTAGATCCAGGTAAGGAAGAGTTGATCGGCAGATCTTGTCAGGTGGGGGAGAGCAGGGTAGACTCAGCAATAATGGCTGGGAGATGATAAGTGGATGCAATAAATGGCTGCTGGTTTCTATGGACAGTGAAGATTTTACTTCCTGACAACTTCTGGTTGTATTTTATGTATTTTGGTCTGCTGATCATTAAAATTACCTTAAAATGTTCCTATCACATCGCATATTTTTTTAGATATAACCTATTTTTGTGATTTCCTGTCATATTTGCAGCCTACTAGTGTAATGCCCACAAAGCAAGCTATTTTGGTTAGTTCAAGCATGTCTGTGCATGCATTCAGTGCAGGGGCTATGCAAATGTCTTAGGCATGCTTAGTCAGAATAGATGCAAACAGACTATAAAAGCAGCTCACCTATACAGATACATCACATTAATTTGGATTGACATGTGTTGATGCAGATGTTCTTCATGCAATAGCATAGTGAGTGTACTGAACAATAGCATTTATTGTCTTAAGGAAGATTGCAGAAATATCTTGTCAAATATCGCAACAGCTGCGATACCTTGTGTTGTGGCGGCGCACATCTCTGTGAGCGAACCGACCCCATTTGTACCGCCGCGCTGGCAGGGCAGCTGCAGAAGATGGCGCTGTCAGGGCTCACTCACTGCCTTGTGGCTTAGGCCACAGCTCGCGCCCAGGGCCACTTGATGATGTCACCATTGAGCAGGGAGGAACTCCCGTTGGCTTTAAAGAGCACAAAATTCAAATAAACAGTCCTACTGGAAACCCCACTGAGTCCAATGGTGTTTTCTGTGTGTAGCAGCCACTACAATGTTACATTTGTGGTGAGTGTATGCTTAAGGTTTAAAGACACAGCGTGACTTCACTTATTAAGAAAGCCTATGAGCTCTACTTCGGTTGTAAAATGGGTGACCAGAACAAAACCTGGGCTCCTCACATTTGTTATGCAACATGTGCAGTCAACCTGAGAGCATCAGAAAATCAACAGAATTTTTTTTTAGGTCAGTTGAACTAATGAATTGTGTAAGCTTCACTATGCGATTAAACACGTGAAATTCAATAAAAGTTCATTTAACATTTCTCCAGCAAGTCTGAAATTAGCTTTGTGTTCATCTTGATGTTGTCTAATATAATCTCCATTTTTTTCAGGAAGCAAACCTTTTGAAAAATGTTGTCCAGTGGAATCTGATATGAAATGAGGGTAAATAATGGAACCAAGTAAGGGTGCGATGGTGGGTAATGGGAATAACAGGGGATGAGGGAGGGAATCTGGTGGAAAGACAATTAATTTACCATTTCTGATCTTCTTCCATTGTCATTTAAACTACATTACAACCTAAAGTGACAAAGTGTGTTTAATATTGCTGATACATTTTGAATAAGTGAATTACATTGGAACTTTTAAATTTGCCTGAAGTAGGATAAGGAGAAAAGAGAGGATTCCAGACTGAACTCTTTATCTCTCTCTTACACCTCCAACACATTTCAGATTTAATCTGCCATGCGATGACCTACTTCACATTGTAGAAATGTGTCACGGCTCACTTCAACAGTTCAATGGAGAACTGCATTGCTCAGAAGGATGTAAGTCAATGTTATCTTATGAAGATAGAAGTTATGAACAGGATCATTCTGCTCCTCGATAAAGAAGTAAAGGTCCAATATCAAACGAGTTAGATGCAATGAAATGTGTTATGAATACAAGAGTGTGGTCATTTTTGTCGATGCTAATGGCAAATTTCAATGTTGGATCCACCATCATTAGACCATCTCTTGTTCTTGTTTTCTTTAAATAAAGATTTAAGAGGGCTGATGTACCCAACTTGCACCTGATGATGACTAGATTCTACATTTAACAAAACCAGTTTGGAATACTGAAATGTAATGAGAAAAAAAAATTAAATGAGAAGAAAATAATATTTCAACAGCCTGATGCCCCTGCTGCAATCGCATCATTCCTCCTTAGGGATGCTAAACTTCCTATCAAGTTCAGAATGAAACGAGGAAAGACAAATCATTGCTTCGCAACAGCACAATGTTAGTTCTTCATTGCACAATCACCTTTCCGATCCTGAAGGATGCAAATGAGGATTCAAGTTCTGTACCGCAGCAGGTACTTAGGATATCTTAAGCAACATGAAATTAAAGAAGGAACTAAATTTGCAGTATTGAGAATATCCTCAAACCTTAATTTAAATTGTTTATTTTCTATTTCTGACACTGTAGACGTGCCCTCTTTAGGACCCAGTTTTTTTTTCAAATGAATACTGCATACATTAATTAAAGCAGTGAAACAGGGAAATTCTATGCACACAGCAACACATTGCAGATAACAGAATACATTAATAAACTTATGATAAAATATATCTTAAACGGTTAAGATTGTGAGGTGTAGTTATTAGGTCACATTTCACAAAACAATTATCTCATTTGCAATGCAAGAGCTATCAAATGGTAGACTTTGAGTCTGCAGTTGGCTTTGCAGAGACAATGGGGAGTGCTTGTGAGAGTTCAGCATGTTTGAACAGTGTCCAGACTCAAGAACTGAGCAGTCTTTGTTGCTAAATTGGTGCCAGAGTTTTAAATTTCCTGTTGAAGTTTGTTGTCCAATGAGGGGCCACATGGTTGTGCAAAAAGAGAGAAAACATTCATTGTTTGGGATTCTACGGCAGTTTGTGGTGAAGGTTGCAAGTTGACAAACCTGCTGCATGACCCCATTTCAAGATGGGTTTTGAGTTCTGAGTTCAGCCTATCCTAAATCTCTGCAGTCAATTTCAAAGGTTACAACTGGTTATTGTGTTTCTCCTGGAATAGGGGAAAAATAAGAACTCCTTGTGGTAACCTGGAAGAAGAGGTTATCTTTTGGAAAACCCCAAGAGGATGTAAATTTCTTCTGTGAGACACTTCAATTGCTGACTGATGGAGATCTGTTTGTGTGTTCAATGAACAATGAATATGTCTCTGAAACCAACAAAGACCTTCCTGAGCAGTAACAACTTAAGTTAAAACACCAGAACCTGGTGAATATTATATCTGTTCAATTCTGTGCACAATAAGTCTAATTTCACTAGTATCAGGCAATCTTCCTGAGCAGTAACAACTTATTTTTCAAGACAATGTGATATTTGAACTGTCTGCTCTCAAGAAGCCTTTAACTGTAAACTTAATAACAATAATAATTACATTTATGTTCTGGTTTATTACTTTTCAATTCTCACAACACCTTGGAAAGTAAATTAATTTTGAACAGTAACATAGGGACACTGTGTTAACACAAGCAAAACACACCAACAAAAATTGATGAACGTCAAAGGAATTTTTCTTCTATTTATAGAGAAATATTGCTTCAGATACTTTTATTCAAATCGTTCTATTAACTCTTCAGCTTCCACATTGTACCTTTGCTTACTTGTTCTTTCAATGAACATTTTTTAAAGGAATATTGAATTTCTCTATAAAGAAATGGTAATCTGGATTATAATCTTTAAAAACAGCCTCTGATCCATCAGTTGAGAAAAAAATAATATGTCCTTCTAATGGGATCTTGAAGCCATGATTTAAAACAACCTTTATCTTTCCACTCACATACCACTTCAAGTAATCCCTATGCCATCGGTGCTCTGTGATTAGTAAAGGATTGCTTATCATTGTATGGGAGTGGGAAGGGATGGTTAAGAATCACTGCTCTAGACCCAATTGTTATTAAAATATTTTGCTTGTGAAAAATTGTCATTGGCCCATTTCCTTTGGAGTTATGAAATCGTGCACATAAACCGTGTATGATTAAAACAGTAGTTTTCAAACTTTTTCTTTCTACTCTCATACCACCTTAAGCAATCCCTTCCTAATCACATAGCACCGATGGCATAGGGAATACTTAAAGTGGTATGTGAGTGGAAAGAAAAAGGTTGAGAACCATTGTTTTAAAAGCTAGATTCTCTGCTTAATAATGCATCAACACCATTGATGTACTTCTTCGCTGTAACATCTGGAGCACTTGAGGCTAATTGACTGGCACAGAATTTTTTTTTATCCATAGCAAGCCTGAGGTGGCAGGCACACTGAAAGGAACAGGAATATTTCCTGCTTGCATCTGAGCATTCTGTGAATGATGAATAGATGAAACTTATCAGGAAAGCAAAGAATTTTTAACACTTGATAAGATTTCCTGATTTACTGTGCCTATTCCCTTATCTTTTATAGACTTTTTGTACAGTTGTCAGCTTCCTTAAAATTATAGTAGCATTCTGCTATCATTTTCTGACCAGGATGTAATCATTGGAGAGGAAGGTTGCATGCTCTATCTGGACCCTATTGCTCGAGTGGTTTAACTCATCATGTTTGAAAGTGGAATCTCCTGTGGATAGAGTGGTGAAGGAGGCTTTTAGTATGCTGGCCTTTATAAATCAAAGCATAGAATACAGGAGTTGGGAAGTGGTGTTGAGACTGTTCAAGGCATTGGTGAGGCCAAAATTAGAGTACTGTGTCCAGTTCTGATCACCAAATTATAGGAAGGATATCAACAAGGTAGAGAGGGTGCAGAGAAGATTTACGAAAATGTTACTTGGGTTTCAGAATCTAGATTACAAAGAAAGATTGAGAAAATTAGGTCTTTATTCTTTGGAGCATAGAATGTTGAGAGGTGATTTGATAGAGGTATTTAAGATTATGAGAGGGATAAATAGAGTTGATGTGGATAGGCTTTTTCCATTGAGAGTAGGAGAGATCGAAACAAGCGGTCATGAGTTAAGAGCTAAGGGGGAAAAGCTTAGAAGTAACATGAGGAAAACATTTTTACTCAGAGAATGGTGGGTGTGTGGAATGAACTTCATTTACGGAGAAAATTGGATAGGTATATGGACGGGAGGGGAATGGAAAGTTATGGGCATGGTGCAGGTAGGTGGGACTAGACGAGAGTACCTAGTTCGGTGCGGACTAGAAGGGTCAATGTGGTATGTTTCCGTACTGTAATTGTTATATCTTCTTTGGCTTGGCTTCGCGGATGAAGATTTATGGAGGGGGTAAATGTCCACGTCAGCTGCAGGCTCGTTTGTGGCTGACAAGTCCGATGCGGGACAGGCAGACACGGTTGCAGCGGTTGCAGGGGAAAATTGGTTGGTTGGGGTTGGGTGTTGGGTTTTTCCTCCTTTGCCTTTTGTCAGTGAGGTGGGCTCTGCGGTCTTCTTCAAAGGAGGTTGCTGCCCGCCGAACTGTGAGGCGCCAAGATGCACGGTTTGAGGCGATATCAGCCCACTGGCGGTGGTCAATGTGGCAGGCACCAAGAGATTTCTTTAGGCAGTCCTTGTACCTTTTCTTTGGTGCACCTCTGTCACGGTGGCCAGTGGAGAGCTCGCCATAAACACGATCTTGGGAAGGCGATTGTCCTCCATTCTGGAGACGTGACCCACCCAGCGCAGCTGGATCTTCAGCAGCGTGGACTCGATGCTGTCGACCTCTGCCATCTCGAGTACTTCGACGTTAGGGATGAAAGCGCTCCAATGGATGTTGAGGATGGAGCGGAGACAACGCTGGTGGAAGCGTTCTAGGAGCCGTAGGTGATGCCGGTAGAGGACCCATGATTCGGAGCCGAACAGGAGTGTGGGTATGACAACGGCTCTGTAGATGCTTATCTTTGTGAGGTTTTTCAGTTGGTTGTTTTTCCAGACTCTTTTGTGTAGTCTTCCAAAGGCACTATTTGCCTTGGTAAAGCATCTAAGAGCTGAATTAAATTGATTTAAATGTTTTGTTCATTTCAGACCAATTCAGCGATCAGTGAGAGTTCTGCATAATGGAAAGTTTACCAATTGCATAAATAAACTTACCAGCAAACAGACCACTGGAGGACGTCACCATTTCAAAGTACATTAACACAATGCTATTACAGCACCTGTCATCCAAGTTCAGATCCGGCGCTGTCTATAAGAAGTTTGTACATTCTCCCGTGTCTGCTTGGGTTTCATCTGGGTTCTCTGGTTTCTGCCCACATTTCAAAGACATGTGGGATTATTAGGTTCATTGGTCACATGGGTGTATTTGGGCAGTGCGGGCTCGTGGTCCGGAAAGCACTGTTAACGTGCTGTATTAAAAATAAAATCTGTGGAGGCGAAGGGTCTGAAGCAACAGACCATGAAGGCAAAACATATGAAAGTTGATCTTCCAGCATACCCTTTGTTTTCCTCAATTCCAGCAGTTGCAGTGTATTTTATCTCATATAGTTAGGACATGTAGATTTATTTTTTGGCCACAATTGAATTTATTAGGTTAGATGCCCCCTTCTTTCAGGATCTACTGATATGTATATTCTCTAATCAGCATCACCTTCCTGTTTGCCAGAAATAAATGCTAAGATGTGATCCAATGACAGTAATATTTACTTTATTTTAAGTGGTTCAAGTTTCATTTTATTGTAAACTGACTGTCAATATGGAAACGGATGAAAGAACATTTCTCCAGACCATGGTGCACATCCACCAAACACTGCACACAATCAACTCCATACATAAAAATATACAGGGATATATAAGTATGTGTGAATATTCTGTAATAATTTATGCAGTTCCATGTATGTGGTGCAAGGTTACAGGATACCTTTCGCGAATATCACAGCCTGTGGGGAGAAAGCTATTTCCCACCCTGGCGGTCTTGATTTTGATGCTCCTTCATTTCCTTCCTCCTGCAGCATTCCCCAGGGAAGGAGCCGAAAATGTTTTACTGTTGAGATTCCTTACTTGTGTTCTGGTTAAAAAAAAAGGGGATGGAGGAGGGATTGGGTAGTGGTAGTGGAAATGCTGTGGAGCTGGAAGAATCACTGCTCAGATGGTCAGCCAGGGTAACCAGATCCACAGTCACGTCATTTGCAGTATTACTATTATCCAAGTCAGCTCCAGTGCCTCAGTAGCTGTTCCCATGACTTCATGCCACCTGAAATTATGAACAGTGGGAGTGCCAAGTGCCAGGGTCACTATACCTTGGATGGCCAATGTTTGAGGCCCTGACCTTGTCAGGGCTGGGTGCCAACAGTTTTTGAGTATTTTTAAAAATCTCCAAAAAGAAGTAATTAAAAATAGATTAAAAATATTTAAGTAGCTTAAAATTCAAACTGTGTTCGTGGTCTCAATTAAACAAAAAGATTAATGCTAAATTAAATAAAAATGAAGCAAAAAAAAAAAATTCACCTGCATTCAACCTTTCCTTCTATCACATTCAAATGAATGACCTGATACTAAATTGGCTGAGCAGTTGATTGCAATGCTTTGTTATTCTTTCTGTGTAGTTGTAAAATCCAGAAATGTACTAGGATTTTAATGATTGCATAATTAACATTTTTGTATCCAATCAGGAAATAGCAAGCAGATTGACACTCGGAGGAAATAGAACATAGGACATTACAGCACTGTACAGGCCCTTCGGCCCTCGATGTTGTGTCGATGCGCAAAAAAAAAACTAAACCCTTTCTACCTCAAAACAACCATGTGACTAAGAGTCTCTTAAATGCCCCTAATGTTTCAATCTCCACCACCACCCCTGCCAAGGCATTCCAGGTACCCACAACTCTCTGTTTGACAAAAAAATAGATGTCTCCCCAAAACTTCCTTCCCTTTACAGATGTCACCTGCTGTTTGCTACTCCCACCCTGGGGAAAAAGGCACTGGCTGTCTACCTTACCTAGGCCTCTCAGAATTTTGTAGACCTCTAATAAGTCACCTCCCTTCCTCCTTCAGTCCAAAGAGAAAAATCCCAGCTCTGCTAACCTTGCCTCATCAATAAAACAGCTCACTTGGAAAATAAAATGCTGGAAACGCTCAGCAGGTCATGCAGCATTGAAGGAAAGAGAATCAGATCCAACATTTCATGTGTTGATTATACTTCCAGTTGTTGCTTGGTATTTTGTGTATTGTCTACTTTTATATCACGTTCCACCATCTGCAACATTTTAAAAATCCAGTCTTTTCCAAAATGTGTTTCTATGGTATCATGTATTTATTTTTAAGTGTCATTTTATAACATTATTTGTGTGCAGTCATTTAACATATTCATGTGGGGTGGGGGGGGGGGGAAACGACATCTATGTAATGTAAATAAGCCTTCTTGGACTTCAAAGATTTGTGCTGTTGGTGGCAAAATTGCCTTTGAGGTTAAAAAACAAGTATTGATTTGCTTTTATTGATGGGCACAACCTCCGGTGTAAAGCTAATATCCAAGAAATCATCAAATTACCTTGAAAAATCTTTTGGTTTTTGCTTTGATGTCTGTCAGATTTTTTGTTTTGATAAAGATAAAGACTTTATTGTCATATACATATGCACTGACATTTTACTTGCTGTAATAATCACAAAAAACTACATCATTTTTTTTCTCACAAATTTGAAGATTTAAAAACTACAGCCTATGATTTGAAGGTTGCATGGGAAAAAAAAAACACTAGGGGATCTCGGATCATTCAGCAGCTGTGGAGTAATCAATTTTTTTTATGGTCGAGATCTTGCAGCAGGACTGATGCTTATTCAGATTAAAAATAGAAAATAAATACAAAATTACAGGTAAAAAATACACACCAGATAACTTAAACATATAGTGTCTAAAATGGAAACATTATAGAAATAGTAAAGGTTACCAATAAATAAAATATTTAATTTAACTAAGGTTACAAATAAAAGATACAGACGGAAAATAAATTTGTATTTATCAGCCTCTATCCCAGTAGTTCTCCACCTTTTTCTTTCTTTAAGTAATCCCTATGCCATCGGCGCTCTGTGATTGGTAAGGGATTGAGTGGGAAGGGAAGGTTGAGAATCACTGCTCTAGACCCAATTGTTACTGAAATATTTTGCTTGAGAAAAATGTCATTGGCCCATTTCCTTTGGAGTTATGAAACCCTGCACATAACGAGTCAATTAGGTATGATTAGTGGTTTTCAACTTTTTCTTTCCACTCGCATACTGCCTTAAGCAATCCCTTCCTAATCACAGAGCACCTATGGCATAGGGAATGCTTAAAGTGGTATGCGAGTGGAAAGAAAAAGGTTGAGATCTACTGCTCTAGCCTCAAGGACCCTCACTACCCAGGCCATGCCCTCTTCATCCTGCTACCATCAGGAAGGAGGTACCGGAGCCTGAGGATGAACACCCGGCAACATAAGGACAGATTCTTCCCCTCTGCCATCAGATTTCTGAATGGACAATGAACCACAGACACTACCTCACTTTCTCTCATATTTACAATCATGTATTTATTTTTAAATGTAATTTTATAACATTATTTGTGTTATAATGCTGCCATCAAACAATAAATTTTATGTCGTTCATTATAATAAATTATGACTGTGATCATAATAAAGTTGTCCTTAAGGTGTTATGCACCAATGCACAATGTAAATTTAATTAGAACATGGAATACAGAACACTACAGCACAGTACAGGCCCTTCTGGCCTCAATGTTTTGCTGACCCATATATATTTTTTTTCTTTCTTTGGCTTGGCTTCGCGGACGAAGATTTATGGAGGGGGTAAAAGTCCACGTCAGCTGCAGGCTCGTTTGTGGCTGACAAGTCCGATGCGGGACAGGCAGACACGGTTGCAGCGGCTGCAGGGGAAAATTGGTTGGTTGGGGTTGGGTGTTGGGTTTTTCCTCCTTTGCCTTTTGTCAGTGAGGTGGGCTCTACGGTCTTCTTCAAAGGAGGTTGCTGCCCGCCGAACTGTGAGGCGCCAAGATGCACGGTTTGAGACATTATCAGCCCACTGGCGGTGGTCAATGTGGCAGGCACCAAGAGATTTCTTTAGGCAGTCCTTGTACCTTTTCTTTGGTGCACCTCTGTCACGGTGGCCAGTGGAGAGCTCGCCATATAACACGATCTTGGGAAGGCAATGGTCCTCCATTCTGGAGACGTGACCCATCCAGCGCAGCTGGATCTTCAGCAGCGTGGACTCGATGCTGTCGACCTTTGCCATCTCGAGTACTTCGACGTTAGGGATGAAAGCGCTCCAATGGATGTTGAGGATGGAGCGGAGACAACGCTGGTGGAAGCGTTCTAGGAGCCGTAGGTGGTACTGACCCATATATTCCTTAACAAAAAGTACTAAACCCACCCTACACCGTAATCCTCTATTTTTTTTTATCCACATGCCTGTCTCATTTGGCCCTAAGATGTCCCTAAACCACCATCCCTGGCAAGGCATTCCAGTCACCCACACTCTCTGCCTAAATAAAATTTACCCCTGATGTCTCAACATTTTTAATATTACACTGTATATCTGGCTTTTGAATTCAATATCAAAGTGCACAGATTATCTTTAACACCAGCTCTGGAGCAACCAACATATAATGGACCATAGAAAATAGCAGAATTATAAGATTAATGCTCACAACATTGCCCTTATACCTTGTTAATGCTCATAGCATAAGTAAGTTGAACAGTGAATTGAAGTTGCTCGAATTGAAAGGGATTGAAAAGATCAAGACATTTTCTCCAACAGCTGACAAGTCATTATTATAGCCTCGAATACGTGTGGTAATTTTTGAAATGTATGTCGAGCCTTTGTGTAATGTTGGTGGATCCAAGCTCCCAAACAGGATGACTGGAGCTCTTTCTCTTTCACCAGGTGATGACAGAATTCAGATTTCAGATTTATTGCCAGACTACACATATGATATCATATACAACCCTGAGATTGTTTTTCCTGTGTGCGAGGCAGAATTACCACCTGGTAGTGCAAAAAAAATGGTACTCTATGTATACATGTAAACCAATAAAGAAATGTCAACAAACTGTGCAATATAGAGAAAAATAACACAATAAAGTGGACAAGTATGAGTTCCTGATTGAGTTTGTTGTTGGGGAGGCTGATGGTGGAGGGGTAGCAGCTGTTCCTGAACCTGGTTGTGCAAGTCTTGTAGAACCTATACCTCTTTATTGATGGAAGCAGTGAGAACGGAGCATGTGATGAGTGATGGTTTTTTTTTTTGTTTTTTTTTTAAGAGTTACTTCAGTCTTTATTATTTTAACCTGGAGCCTTTGATACACAACTCAAATGTTAGTGTAACCATATTACATAGACATTGCTTCCATCCTCACAATTAAAATCTGAAATATTTCAATTTTTAGTTCATAATTTTACAGAAAACAACATAGCAGACGCCTGCCATGATTTTTTTTTAAAAGGAAAGCTTTGTTTCATACAACTTATTTAATTTGGACATTATGAAAAATACACGGGAAACAAAGACAAATTACATTAAACAGTATTCCCTGAAACAAGATTTCAGTACTCACAAATAGAGGCCGTTGTATTTTTAAAATGTTCTTTTAAGCTCCATTGATTGTTTACTGCTATCGTTTATCTACAAGTCATGCTTGGTATTGCTGCTGCTCTCACTGTAGGTTTTCTCAACGGTGGAGAGGGTTTTGCCCATGATGTCCAGGGATGTGTCCACAAACTTTTGCAGGACTTTCTATTCAGAAGTATTGGTATCCCTATACTAGACCATGATGCAGCTGGCCAGCACACTTTCCACCACACATCTGTAGAAATTTCCCAGGTTTCGGGTATCATGCCAAACCTCCGCAAACTCCTGAGGAAGTAGAGGTGTTGACGTGCCTTAGCAATGTTTGTCACACTGTCAATAGATTTATATGGCAGAGATTGTGTCAAAAGCTTTAAAAGAAGGTTTCTATTCATTGACTGCACTGTGTCATTTTATTTTTAGTGTGTCAATGGCTCTTTCATGCAACCATTGTCAGTCAAATAGTGTTGAATGACATTTGGGAAAACTGCTGGCACCAGACCATAAAGTGATGTAAGAAGTCAGCTCAAGTTTTTCATCAAGATCATTTTTCTTGAGTGTGTTCTATTTTCCCATTTCCTCATTAGAGTAAATTTGAAGGGAGCACCTGCAGAAGGATCTTCCATCAAATGCACTCCTGTTTTGGTTTCTAAGGATAATCGTTAAACATATATGATGCTTCATTACAAGGTTTCTATTCATCGGCTTCAGCCCTTGTGGAATTTAAGGGTGTGTTTGATGAAAATCTCCATCTCGCACCAAAGTAGCACCTCCCCTTGATTTATTAATGAGCCTAAAATTTGATCTAGTACTTCATTGACTGAATACTGCATTGTTTTGCAATCTTCCTAAATTTTAAAGTTTTTCCATCACAATTCCCTATCTGATGTTACATGTTGGGATCTCCGCATTTGTCAAATTTGAGAGGAGTTTAAAATTTGAGTGTGCAGCTTTTCCAAATCAAAAATCTCTGACGATGCATTGCCCAGAACAATCCTATTTTATCAAGCTTTAGCCAAAGTTTTGTTCCTCTTCCACCAGAAGCATACAAAAAAATATGTACAATTCCTTGGAAAATGTAAACAGTCTCTGTCATGTTAAGTAAGGCATTTCTTGGGAATCTCACTAAACTTGGTTCCTTTTTTATTCATTCAAAGGATGTTGTCTTGGGTAAACTTATACCTTTCACTGTGTTCGTTTTAGATTGGTCACAGTGTTTGAACTACCGAAAGAAAATAGACACACACACTGAGAGCAGTTCAGATTATACAAATGTTTATTACAAATTCAAAAGCTGATTTCACACTACAATATGCAAGCCCTTCCCAACTATACTTATCAACGCTTGGACTGGTCCCAACTGCCGAATCGAGGCAACGACTGCACACTTGTAGTAGGTTGTCAGGACGCCGGTAGCAGCTTCTCCACCTCCCCTGACCGCGACGTTGGCTGGACTCCAGAAGTTCTTCTTCTTGCTGAGAGATGTTGCCACCTCTCGGAGAGTCTCAACTTCAGCAGTGGGACCATGACTTATATTACCCAAAAACTGCTAACCAAGCACCTATTCCTAGCACAGCAAGAAAGATAAGCAAGCAAGCTAGCATGCTAGGCTTCTATCGAATAACATAGTTTTCAGCTTATCACTTTGAATTCAATGGTTTATTTTGCATCAAGGCTAGGCCTCTGACAGTCTGTGACCAAAACAAGCAGGAAGATTAAATGTTCTCGGTACACAGATGTCCTTTCTTCAGATAACAGCATCTCTGACCCCTCGGTGGAATTTTGCTTATGTCTGCTGATTCTAAAAACAATTAGGTTCTCAACCTTGCAGAACCCAAAGCTGCAAGTTTAAAAAAAAAGGTTCTCAGCTCTGCAGAACCAAGAGCTGGTAATTAAGAAAAAAACAGGTTAAAAAAATAGGTTAGAATCTTCCATTACATTCCACCCCTTGGTCATAGGCTGTCAGACATGAGACTTGACAAGCATTTGAGTACAAAAAGAGTGTAAAAGAGAAATTAAAACTACAATAATCACAAAAACAAGCAATAAAGCGAGCAACCAACGGAGAATAGTGTGGCCCAACCCCCCAAATGTACCAGCTAACCATGAAAAAGTATTGCAACCAAGGCTCACATGATCCTTGTTGGCCACAATACCCAGACACTGGAGCTCACGAACAGATTTTGAAACATGCTGAACAATAACATAAGCTGCACGAGGCGGGTGACCGAGGACTTCCTTGATGTAATGCATCAGACCGTGTCTCCCACGGACAACTCCCTCGGAACGTCCTTGTTATTACAAATCCAATTGTTGGCACCAAAGCAGCTATTAAGCCAGATCACCAAGAGTGTAAAATGGAGAACCTGGAACAAAGAAGCCTGACACATGTCACTCACGATACCATAAGCGTTCAGTGTTTAAACAGACTAAATCATCCTATCCCTCAATAGCTACCCACCGAGTGTTACCCTGGGCAGGTGTCACTATTTCCCCTTTTACAGGAGGGCCACTACCTGGTGGTCCCACCCATACCTTTTATCCAACATTCTCTAGTTCAGGAGTGGGGGGCAATGACTGTTTTTCCTCTGGAATAGGCTGTAGTTCAGAAGCGTGAAGAAGTCAGTAGAAAGGTGTACCTCCTTTTAAAGGGCGATGATTCAAATTGTCGACTGCCTGCTGCAGCACATGACACCACCCCTTCAGGGTTCCCAGTGGTGTTAACAAACAAATTTGTTCCTTCAGTAAGCATTCATTTGTTCATCTAACCCAGCAGCCTGCGGGTAATAAGGAATATGGTGAACCCATAAGATACCGTTGTCATTTGCCCAATCACAGATTGCCTTCCCGGAGAAGTGCGAGCCATTATCAGACTGAATCTCCTCTGGTACATCATAACGAGAAATTAAATGATTTAGTCCTTGGATAGTGCTAGCTTGGTCAGCCGTCTTGGAGGGAAAAGCAAAAATCAGGCCCGAAAAAGTGTCAACTCTTACTAGGAGGTAACGTTTACCCATACAGTCTGGCATAGGGCCTATGTAATCAATTTGCCAAACCGCAGCTGGGCGAGCACCCCGTTTTATTCGGCCATGGGGACCAGGAGGAATGGTACGGGACTTCACAAGATGACATTCTGGGCATGTACGCACGAGCATGCGGACATTAGCCTGATGGATGGGTAAAGCATGTGTACGGGCCCACATAGTTGATCCCTTCTCCCCCAAATGACCACTCTGTTCATGTGCCCATCGAGCCAGGGGGATGGTATCAGCACGGCTGATGGTGGCAAGCTGATCTGCTACTGCATTATGTTGAGCCATGTTAGTCGCCATATTGGTATGGGCATCAACGTGATACACAGTTATCTCACGGTGGTGGGAAGCATCCCACAACAGCTGCCACAGCTCTTTGCCCCACACTGGGCGGTCATGTATCATCCAGTCATTCTTTTGCCAATCATGCATCCATACTACAAGTCCATTAGCCATAGCCCAGGAATCAGTAAACAAGCGAAGAGGGTGATCATGGGGATCTAGTGGTAAAGTGACTGCCTTCAACTCAGCATACTGACTGGAGCCACCATCCCCCTCCTCTGATAAGTGAGTTCCTGTCTTGGGATGGTAAGCCACTGCCTTCCACTTTTGCTTTCCTTGCACCCACCGGCTGCTACCATCAGTAAACCAGGCATCCTCTTGTTCTGCTGGAGTGAGCAAATCATATGGTTTACCCCACTGAACTGGTGAAGGTGGTAAAGGAGGGGGCAAGGCAGATTCAACGTCCTCATGACGAGACGGAAGATCAGCCACCTGTTCGTGTATGCGGCCCACCCCTTCAGGCTCTCTGGTTGCACGATTCTGAATATACCACTTCCATTTAACAATAGAAGACTGCTGCGCCCGCCCGATCTTTAGATTAGCATCATTAGCCAGGACCCAATTCATTATAGGAAGTGCAGGTCGCAATTGAACATCTGCATCGCCTGTCATTCTTTCAGTCTCCAGCAGGGCCCAGTAACAGGCTAGTAACTGTTGTTCAAAAACAGAATAACGAGTGGCAGCCTCAGGCATGGTACGTGACCAGAATCCCAGTGGGACTCGGCGACCCTCTTGTTTCTGCCAGAGGCTCCAGCAGGCAACATCATCAGTAACGGAGACCTGTAGTTCGTAGGAGGTATCTGGGATGCGGGGAGCAATGGGCAGGGCCTGAAGAATAGCCTGCTTGGCGGACTGGAACACCCTTTCCTGATCGTTACCCCATACAAAGTCTGTTTTCTTTCGGGTAACCTTATACAGAGGACGTAAAAGCAATGCCAAGTGTGGAATATGGTGTCACCAATATCCCAATAACCCCAGGAAACGCAGGGTCTCTTTTTTGTTAGTAGGAGTGGCCAAGTATGCGATTTTATTGCGAACTTTATCAGGAACCACTTGTTCTCCAGCATGCCACTGAATTCCAAGGAAAATAACTGTCTGGGTCAGGCCCTGTACCTTGGCGGGGTTAATGGCCCACCCTCTTTGCATCAGGGTATCTTGGACACTCTCCAAACCTTCCTGCACCATCTCTTTTGTGGCCCCTTGGATCATCACATCATCAATATAATGGTGAATTGAGAGGGAAGGTGATACTGGCACTGTCTCCAGGTCAAGGGCAATTAGGCTGTGGCAAAATGTGAGAGAGTATACATAACCCTGAGGGAGGCGGGTGAAGGTATACTGGTGCCCCTTCCAGGTAAAGGCGAACTGATCCTGTGAGTCCTCAGCTATAAGAATACTGAAGAAGGCGTTAGCGAGATCAATGACAGCACACCATGTTCCTGAGTTCCCAGTAGCAATGTTTTCAATAAGGGTAACAATGTCCGGAACTGCTGAAGCAAGTGGTGGGGCATGTTTGTTCAAAAAGCAATAATCAACTGTCATTCTCCAGGAGCTGTCCGGCTTCTGGACCGGCCAAACAGGGCTATTAAAGGGTGACGTTGCAGGCCTCACTATCCCTTCTTCTTGCAAAGCATCAATGGTGGCACTAATCTCTTCTTGCCCTCCAGGGAGGCGATATTGTGGAATGCACACTGGTTTCATGCGGGGTGGCAGCATCACAGGATCCCACTTAGCCTGACCCACTACTAGTTTTTTTTGTAATAGTCCGAATTCCAAATGCAAATCCCCCTTGGCTAGTATTAAGGGCCATACCGGCCAACATATTAATACTCAGGATACACTCGTCAGTAGCAGCCATGAGGGCATGTAACCAGATAGGGGAAGGGCTATCACCCACCATGGCACGGACTTTTATTTCCTTTGCCAGGGTGACCGCCCCTCCCAACCCCTCTATTCGAAAGGTCGGTCCAGTCCAGAGGTCGGGGTTACCGCACCGGTATCGACCAAAGCCTGCTCGATAGAAGCAGCAGGGGGAGCAGAGGGCACAGCTGGGCCAGGAGGACTCAGCAGCTGGGGATGATGTTCCCCTGCCTTTCTCTTATAAAGGGCATAAAGGACCGCAGTAGGTTTCCCTTCAATATCACTTTTAGGTACGCCTAACTTTAACAAGGTTAGAAAAAGGTCCTTTCTTGTCGGTCCGTTATTAGTAGCAGCCCCTCTCTTTTCATCCTGCTTGTCTGATTTAACCTGGGTTGTACATGAGTGGATTTTACCTCCCAACTCTAATTCTCGAAGCCCAGATAAGGCGTGCATCGCCTCAGACACAGGGTGCCCAATTAGTGGACTAGTTAAGGACAGAACCAATCCCAGTGTGGTGGGTTGGGCGGAACGAACCATTCTGGTATGCATTCCGGCCGTGAATATCTCTTCATCAGGGCTCCCCCCGTGTACCCATAGCCTCAAACGCCCTGCATACAAGGCAGAGGCCAGGGCCTGTTGATGAATTACTGCTATGCCCTCCTCTGGGGTTCTCCAATTGTTCTGCAAATGTAAATCCCAATCTACTGGTGATGGGTATACTCACATCAGGGCATCCCCTAGAGTAGTAAGTAAGTAATCCATCTCTCTCCCTCTACCCCGCAGCTCAGCAGTGACCCTGATATCAGTAGACAATGTTCCTAATCCCAACAATTCCTCAGGGGTTAAAAATACATTACCCCCTCCTTGTTCCCAGACATGCAGGAGCCAGGCTGCCAGAGTGTCTCCTGCCTTTTGCCTAAATTAATCTCCAATGGCAGCCAGCTCTTTTACAGAGAAGTCACGTATCGTTGACTGCTTCCGACCCCTGTTCCCACTTTGGCCCGCAGGGTACTCCACCCAGTCTAGGGGAGGAGGTCGAGGCCATCCCGTAGAGGGAGTAGGCCATAGAGCATAAGCAGGGGTTTGGGTATTTTCCCCTGGGTCCACGTGGGAGACCGGGGTATCTATCCCTTCAATCTCTACCCTTACATCATCCCCCCTTCTGTCTCTTTGGGAAGTCTGCTGCCTTATGGGGCGGGTGTGAACACCAGGTGGTGGAGAGGGTAGTATGTTAGACACATGCTGAGGAGTATCTGCATTATTACCATTGTCATTCCAGATATTCCCATCCCAATCCTCAATTTCATCAGGATGGTCACCATTCATTATCATGGCACAAATACGATATGGATCGGGTTCTACTCCTTGCCTTCCCTTATCTGCATAGAGCTGCTGCCAGAGTTTAATATTACGGCAGATTGTTTGGACATGCTTATCTTCCAATTCTTTGGCTCTGTCCTGACTGGTGCGAACAATTTCACTCATCATGGAACAGCATTGTCGCATGGCTTCTAGCTCCTCCTCTAATTGCTTTCTCTTGCGCTGAGATTCTACCTCTCTTTGAACTGATTCTGCTTCACGCTGAACGGAGTGGCGTAAGGCTGTGGCCAGCAACCAAAAACCATCCGTCAGCGTCCCCTTTTTATCGGGAAATTTTCTTTCTCGAAGGAGAGTGGCAACCCGCTCTCCCAGAGGCGCACTTGATTAATCTAACTTCTCATCCCAACTAATGGGTGGTCCCAACAAAGACAGGGTATTGGCCAACATGCCAAACCCATTGTCTTTGGAAGTCCATCCAGGAATCAAGAACTGCTCAGGGCTCACCTCTTTCTTTCGGCGAAACATCTTGAGACCAACCCTGCTCGCTGTGCCAATTGTCTTGGGTAAACTTATACCTCTCACTTTGTTTGTTTTAGATTGGTTCCAGTGTTTGAACTACCGAAAGAAAATAGACAGACACACCGAGAGCAGTTCAGATTATACAAATGTTTATTACAAATTCAAAAGCTGATTTCACACTACAATATGCAAGCCCTTCCCAACTATACTTATCAACGCTTGGACTGGTCCCAACTGCCGAATCGAGGCAACGACTGCACTCTTGTAGTAGGTTGTCAGGACGCCGGTAGCAGCTTCTCCACCTCCCCTGACCGCGACGTTGGCTGGACTCCAGAAGTTCTTATTCTTCTTGCTGAGAGATGTTGCCACCTCTCAGAGAGTCTCAAACTTCAGCAGTGGGACCATGACTTATATTACCCAAAAACTGCTAACCAAGCACCTATTCCCAGCACAGCAAGAAAGATAAGCAAGCAAGCTAGCATGGTAGGCTTCTATCGAATAATATAATTTTCAGCTTATCACTTTGAATTCAATGGTTTATTTTGCATCAAGGCTAGGCCTCTGACAGTCTGTGACCAAAACAAGCAGGAAGATTAAATGTTCTCGGTACACAGATGTCCTTTCTTCAGATAACAGCATCTCTGACCCCTCGGTGGAATTTTGCTTATGTCTGCTGATTCTAAAAACAATTTTGTTCTCAGCCTTGCAGAACCCAAAGCTGCAAGTTTAAAAAAAAGGTTCTCAGCTCTGCAGAACCAAGAGCTGCAAGTTTTAAAAAAAGGTTCTCAGCTCTGCAGAACCAAGAGCTGGAAATTAAGAAAAATACAGGTTAAAAAAATAGGTTAGAATCTTCCATTACAGATGTAGACTTCGCAAGCTGAGCCTGCACTTTGTTGCCCTTGAGAAGGTGGCAGTGAGTTGCCTTCTCTTGGATATACCATCAAAATTTCCCATGAACCGGTGCAGAAATATTTAATTTCTCTTTGCGGTTGAAGCAGACTGAATATATATTTATGTCAATAAATAATGTAATGCTTCAAATTAAATCAAAAATAATACTCCAATTTATTTGGGGAAAAAAAAGAGATTAAAACCTCTTTTAGCTATGGAGGGTCTAAGGGTGTCATTGCACCTCCTTATGCTAAACCCAATTTACATATAGAATCAAAGGGCCATAAACTTCTACAGCATGGAAAAAGGCCGGGGGTGGGGGGGGCGTGGCAAGATGGCGTAGGGAACAGACGTGCCTTCCAAACTTCTCCTGACTCTGATTTATTGTTTTGTCTTTAAGTGCCCGTTAAAGTTCTTTTAAAAGTTTATAAATAATAAGAGGTGTTGGATTAGTGCCTAATGGTTTATATGCAAAAAAAAGGGTAAAAGAAAACATCAACAGACTGTTAAAAAACTACATTTTCCGAAATTGTCTGAGCCTACTTGTTTACAAGAAGCCAGGACTCAGCGTAGAATGGATCCAGAGGAAGACGTACAGAGTTCGGCATTGAAACTCCATTTTAAGCCGGTGAGGCTCTTTGAAGGTCGCATTCAACAGCTTTCAGATCCAAGAGCTGGACGGGTGCCAGTATTTCACACAACGGCCACTGTGAGTGCTGTTACTCAGACTTTGACAGTTGAATTAGCTGGGGCACCACCAGCTGGAGAGTTAAAGAGCTGTCATTCTACTGCTACAGTGGTGGCACTGCAAAATGCATCTTCAATTACAATGGTTTTTCCAGACATCGATTCAGTGAAGATGATTAAAGAGATTTGGCTTAAAGATAACTCTGATCTTCAGTCTCCTGGCATTGCTGGGGGGACTTTGAGAGGGATTTTTATACGAAGTCAAACTGCTAGAAAAGATACTAAATTAAGGGAAGGGACAGAAGATCCCGTGGTCTCTAAGGAACAGCAAGACCCCATTATGCCTGAATCTACTTCTGTTGAAATGTCTGTTAAGGATCTTGAAGATAAGATATATTCTGTATCGAGTCACTTAGCTAATTTTGTGAACCTGTTTATTTCCAAGATTAATGCGATGGCGAAAGTCATTAATGGAGCTTTTAAGCTTGAAACCATTGAAAGATTTGAAATGTGTGATCGAGGTTTAGTCGATGCACAGGATCAACTGCAAGATGAAAATAGAATAATTGAAACATTGCAGATCCAAGATAAAAATTTAGCAAAAAAGGTTGATTATTTGGAGAATCAATCTAGACGGAACAACGTGAAAATTGTTGGTTTGCCAGAAGGCATAGAAGGACCAGATCCAAGAAATTTTTTTACTGAATAGATTCCACGAGTGTTAGGACAGGATAAATTCCCTGAAGGTTTAATACTGGAACATGCTTATAGAGTTTTAAGAAGAAAATCTTTTTCAGGACAGAATCCAAGATCTGTTTTGATCTGTTGTTTAAACTATTGTGACAGAGAGACAATTTTACATACGGCTATTAGAAATGCCCAGCAAAATAGATCTCCTTTGATGGTTCAGAATAATCCTGTTTTCTTTTATCAAGATTTGAGTCAAGAAATTATGTTTCAACGACGCGAATTTAATTCTGTGAAAGAACGGTTGTGGAAAAAAAGACATTAGGGAACATTTAGGTATTCTGCAGTACTGAAGATTTTTTAGGATGGAAATTAGCCAAAGTTCTAAAGAGGTTATGGACTTTGCTCAGTCTCTACCAATCATGCAGTTTCAGGAACGATGTAGTCCTTTAAGGTCTCCAAAGAGAGTAGAGATGTAAGGTGGGATCCAGTTTTTTAAAAGAAATGGAAGCAATGGTGACTGAAGTGGTAATGTTGATTTAAAAAAATAAATCTTTTATCTTTTTTTTTGAGAAGAGTTTAAATAGTTTAAATAATGATGAGTTGGGAGAGGGAACTGGGTGGGCACTAGTTTCCAGAAGTCATCAGCTACCTGTGAGTTATCTCACACCCAATATTTTGGGGGAGTTACCGTTTTCGGCGGTTTAAACAGGAGGAGGTCGTTGTGACCTCTGACCTGTTTTTTTTTTCTTTTTAATTTTTGGGTTAAGAAGTGAAGGTTTTTTTATTATTATTTTTTTAAATAAATAATTTTTTTTCAACTCTTTTTGTTTTCTGATTGTAATTGAGAGGGAATTAGGAGGTTTTTTTCCTCTCCTTTTTTTCTCTTTTTTTGGGGGGGGGGGTTTCTCTTTTTTCTTTATTTTTTAAGAGGATGATGTCACAGAAGATAATAAGTTAAAAATTGAGGATGTTGAATTAGATGAAGAGGAAGATGAGGGGAAAGGTGATAAGAAGAAAAAGAAGAAAATTAAGTACAAATACATTGAGGGAGAAGAGTTTAATAAAATTAAGTTAATTTCGATAGAGAATTTTGAAGATGTTATAAATGAAGAATATGGAGAATTTTATAAGAGTTTGAACTTTTTTCTTTTTTTTTCTTTTTTTATATAAGGGGAGGGGAAGGGAATAAAAAGTTTATCTGATTGTTTTTCTAAGGGATGTTTTTGTTCTCTCGATGAATTATAAAGGAAACTTGGTATTAATGGAAATTCTGTATTTATGTATTATTAATTATGATGTTTTTGAATAACAGATATGTGGTTGATATATGATTTTAATATTTGAACTTAGTTTTAAAGTGGATTTCATTTGTTAAATACATGTATTATGTTTGATTTAAATATATGTTTAAGGGTATTATTTTAGTATTGATATTTTTTTGTTGTTAGTAATTTTTTTTGTTGTTAAGTTTTATCCTTTTTTTGTAAGTGGGGTTTTTTCTATTTTATTTACAATATTGTTAATTAATTCTTCACTCTTTATTTTGGGGGGGAAGGTTGGACTAATTTTAAATTAGATGATGAATGTTGTGTTATAATTATTGGGGGGGTTAATTTGTGTAGTTTAATGATGTAGTATTCTAATTTTTATTATCTTATTTTTTATTATTTCTTTAAATGTAATTTTTATTTTATTCATGTCATAAAATTTTAAATAAAGTTTTAAAAAAAAGCATGGAAACAGGCCCTTTGACTCAACTTCTCCATGTTGACTAAGTTCTCAACCTAAAATACTCCTTATTTGCCCTTACTCCCTCTAAACCTTTCCTCTCCATGTACCTGTCCAAATGTCTTTTAGACATTGTTGATTGCACTTGTCACTACCACTTCCTCTTGCAACTCATTCCACCTACCTACCTCCTTTTATGTGAACAATTCTCAGGTTCATCTTGTCTTTCCTCTCTCACCTTAAATCCTTTGTTTTAGATGCTCCTACCCTGAGAGAGAAAAAAAAAAGATGTTATTTATCTATACCCCTCAGGATTTTATATACCCCTCAATCTCCAGGGGAAAAATAAACCAAGTCTACTGAGCTTGTCATTGTAACAAAGTCCCCCCATCCTTTTAACATCCTAAGTATCTATTCTGCACTTTTTTCAACTTAATGTTTTCTTGTGTCTGGGTGACAGGACTCACACATGTGTGGTCTCAGCAACTTCTTGTACATCTGAGTACAAGATTACATCCCGACTCCTGTACTTAGTACTCTGACCAACAAAACAAAGCATACCTTGCTATAAGTGGCATAATTTTCAAGGAATGAGGTACCTCTACCTACCAGTCTCTCTGTTCTACAAGTTTCCATTGACCTATTAAGTTTGTTTTTGTTCTGCCCTGGTTCAATTTATCTCAATGCAACTCCTCGTATATTCAAATTAAATTCCATCCACCTTTCCTTGGGCCACTTTGCCAGTTGATCTAGATTCAATTGTAATCTCAAATAATCTTCTGCACTATTCACAATGCCATCAGTTTCGATGTTAACAGCAAATTTACTAACCATGCCATCCACATTGTTAAAGATGATGACAACAACAGTGGACCCAGCTCCGATCCTTGTGGCACTCCATGGGTCAGACAACGATCCCAGTAGATCACATCCATGGGTCAGAAGCCTCCAATCTGAAAAACAACTCTCCACTTACACTCTTGGAACCTTATTATCATGTCAGTTCTGCACCTTCTTTTGCATCATTAGTTCTTAATGGATCCCATGCGATTTGACCTTCCAGACTCGCGTACCACTTTAAAGTGTATGCTAAAGTACATGTAGACAACACATATTGCCTTGGTCAATCCTCTTAAAAAAAATCAGATTTGTGAGACAGTTTCACATGCGCAAAGCCATAGAAACATAGGAACATAGGAAGTAGGAACAGGAGTAGGCCAAAAATGGCCCATTGAGCCTGCTCCGCCATTCAATGCGATCATGGCTGATCTAATTTATGACCTAACTCCATCTACCTGCCTTCTCCCCATAAATCATTCAGCCATGCTGGTAGATTCCCTTCCACCCAGATGTTAGGCTCAATAGCTTGTAGTTTCCTGACCTAGCCTTGCCAACCATAAAGGCAGACATTCATAGAAATATACAGTATGGGACAGCTCCTTCGGCCCAACTTGTCAATGGCATCCACGTTAGCATTCTGGGTGGGTCCTATTTTCCTTCATTTGGTTCATATCCTTCTCTGCCCTTCCTATCCATATATCTGTTCAAATGTCTTTTGCATGTTGAAACTTTACCTTCTTCGATAACCTCTTCTGCCAAATAAAGGCACCGCATTAGTCACCATCCAGGCTCTTTCTCAATTTAGTTATGTTCCAAGGCTTTAGTATTAATTTTCCTTAATTTTTATGACATTCCACAATAAAAACAGGTGCAAATTATTCATTCAAGACTTTACACATCTCCTATGGCTCCACACAGAGACCGATTATTTGATTTTTGTTCAAATTTGTTAAGAGTATTTTGCAAGCAGAGAGAGAGAGAGAGAAAAGACAAACAGACTTTCTCAGGGAGAGAGAGAGAGAGAGAGGGAGAGAGAGAGAGAAAATTCAGTTGGAGTTCTGCAGTGGCCTTTGGAAGCTGCAGCATGACAAGCTGGCAGCTTGTTGAAGACTCCATTTTGGAAGGTGGGTTGTGAGTTCTGAGTTAAGCCTAGTGGAAGCACTTGTGGTCCTTTCAAGAGAAAATGGCTGGCTAGAATGTTTCACCTGAAGCAGGAGGAACTCTGTGGTGAGCTGGGTGATTGTTTGGGGGGCCCTGGGGGGGGGGGGGGTTTCTTCAGCAAGACACTGAAGTACTGACTGTGGGAAATCAGTTTGTTTGTGCCCAACAAGCAACAAATCTCTCTGAAACCAAGAAGAACCTTCCTGAGTGGTAACCTTTAAGCACAAGAACCTGGAGAAAATTCATGAATGTTGGATTTTGTGCACAGTACAAGAATTGCCTTGGAGGAGTGGGAAGTGAGATTGGACTGTGGATCAAAGAACTTTCCTGAGCATACACCCATTGCATACATGTGTGCTTGGAATTAGAAGGGGGTTAAGTTAATAGTAATAAGTTAAAGACAAGAACCTTCCTGAGCGGTAAACATTTACCTTTCAAGCACCAAAGCCTGGTGAACTTTTTACAAATAAGTGAACCAGTGCGGACTCGAAAGGCCAACAGGCCTGTTTCCGCTCCGTAAATGGTTATATGATTATATGGTTACATAATTCTCTCCTTGATTACCCTTTGTCTTTGACCTAAGCGTGGAACAAACAGATATTCTAACCTACCAGTATTATACAGTATATCTTTGGAGGATATTTAATAGTTAGAGAATGACGATCCACACGTTAAAAAGATTTTTTTTTTCAGACCAGAGAGATTGTTGAGAATTAATTCTAGTATACTGTTTCAGTTCCCAGAAGCTTGATAGATCCCCACGGGATAATGTATACAGTTTTAAGGTTAAAAGTACCACGTAAGCACATTAAGTCCTTGACAGATCACTGCCATCCCCTACTTTTGCTGGAGAGGGTTGCAGAACCATGTCCTTTGTGGAGGAGTAGGCATCTATTGGCAGACAATGTTTTATTTGCAGAACTTCTGTGTTCTCCAGAAGATTCTTCCAATGCATCTTGGCACTGTGCGTTGAGGGCCTCCCCATTGTTCTCAGTGTTAAATTGATAATTATGGAAAATTATAGCCAAAACCTTGTTTAAAAAAAATCAAATGAGCAGTTTTCCTTCAGCACCTTTCTGATCTGTCTTTGGTTCTGATTTAACACTGTTAATATGAATAAATAATAAAACACAGACAGAAGCAAAAATAATAAGTAATTTTGCACTCATTTTTGCATCATTTGATTGACTGATGCATTTTAAAAGAAATACTTTAGATATTATAATATTAAAGCTATTTGCAGGAATATACAAAGTCTAAAAGCTTTCTAAAAACAAGCGTAATTATATATAATTGGTGGAAACCATTAACCAAATCATTTTGAGGAAAGTAAGATGTAATTAGTCATTAAAAAAGCAAGTTCCAAAGAAAAATTACACTGGACTTTCAAAATAATATGACAATTATTGTCTATTACCTGTAACATCCAGCATGAAAGAAATATCTCAATGTAAGATTCATTCTCTCGAAACTCTCAACTTTAATGACCTCATGAGCACAATCCTGTTAGACCATTACCACTGGTTGGTTTTATGCACTTGACCATCAACTCCAGAGAGGTGTAGAGCTCAGTATGTCTGTTGTTGCCCCCAAGGCACCCAGGCAATCGAGTGCCAGCTCTGATCCATTTATTCACAGCCTCTTCTCCATACAAATGGCCACCCAATTTGCTTGCTCTCGATGAACTGAAAAAGAAAAACTGTAGCGTAGATAAAAGCTCATTCTCGACTGGAAGGAGAACTAACGCTTTTACTTGCTTGCAACACATGTAGGGTTCATGAACAGGCTTCGGAGGGGGTTCTTGGTTTAGGCGGGAAACCACGGTTATATACAGGCCACCAGGGGAGGAGCTGGGAAGCGGGACCAGTCTTTAGTACAGCACAATTCTAGTGAATCCCAGTTCACTACACAAACATTTGCACGTGATAGGTCTGCTCTGTTTGGGTATTGGTTCAGCTTGAAGTAATTTATTATAGATTCAGCTTTCAATCTTCAATTGAATATTTTGCAATATGCAGTGCAAATTTTAAGACTGGATAGTTTACATGATTGCGTGCACTCAGAGATGAGTGAGGGGTACAAACACACTTTTAATAGCTTACAATCAACGGCCAGTAGACAAAATAGTCCTCGGGTGAATCTGAGATAAGGTGGGGGGGGTGCGGGGAAGGAAAACCAGGGGTTATGTTGGGGTAGGTGAGGGTGGAGCCAGCCATCTGAACAACACACAGACAGTAAATTCTAATTCACTGCATTCACCCCTTCTTTCAGAATTGAGCCTGTGGGTGAAAAACAGAGATCATTCATTGAAAACAACTAATATTTTACAAATATTTACAAGTCTGTCAGGGGTCTGGTAATTCAGGTCAAGCGCTGCAGTACTGGAGGACTTTGGGCTTCCTGGACCCCCATGGTACAAGGTCAGTGGATCCCGAGGGCTCTGGCTCAGGTTGTGGGGTGGATGGGTCCACTCCCCCAGCAGTGTTCTCAGAGACCCTGAGTGGGGTTCTCAATAGTTCCTGGCTCACTTGAGGCATCGGATCCTCAGTTCCGGAGGGTGCCAGGTCTATGATTGAGATGGTGTCCTCTCTGTTGTCAGGGTATGCCACGAAGTCGTATGTTGGGTTGGTGTGCAGCAGGTGCACCCTCTCGGTCGGGGGTCTGACTTGTTCCTCCTCACATTCTTTCTCAGTAGGACTGGCCCTGGTGCCATTAACCAAGCCAGAAGAATAAGGATGTCCTCTGGGAATGTAAACATAAGCTTGTGAGGAGCTGCATTGGTTGCCATGCCGATGAGCAACCTTATGGAGTGGAGCGCCATGAGTCATTCAAAGGGGCTGGATGCCTTTATCAGGTGCTCTTGGTCAAGGTGGTAGAAGTGCGTCTTATGCTCCGAGCAGATCTGGCAGGACCTGGTCATTTCCCGAATGTCCTCAACGGAGTAGGGCAGGTTGTGTGCCTTGACAAAATGAGCCATGCGAGGGACATTTGGGTGGCAAAGCTCATTGTGCAATGACCGCAACTGGTCGGTGTGCGCAGAGGCCCAGCTTCCTCTGGACAGGGCATCTGGAGGTTCAATGAGAATGCCTGCCCTGTATTTTATGTCATAATTATAGGTGGAGAGTTTGATCCTCCACCTAGCAATCTTATCATTCTTTATTTTTCCCCTTTTTGCATTACAGGTACAGAATACTTTATCCAGAACCCTTGGGGGACAGTATGTTCCGAATTTTGGATTTTTCCTGCTTTCGGAAAGCCAGATTTAAGCCCACCCGAATTGTGCTGCTGTATCCACCCCCACCCCCTTCCAGTCGCGCTGCCGTCTCCACCCTCGCCCGCCTGATGCGCTGCCAGTCTCTTGCCCGCCCGACTCACGCTGCCGGTCTCTCCCCCTTGCCCGCCCAACTCACGCTGCCGATCTCTCCCCCTCACCCACATGACTCGCCCTCACTTGCCGGATTTTGGAGCTTTTCGGATTTTAGATGTCTGGATAGTGTACCTGTATTAAACATAACTGCCAGCCAGGTAATGCCTCCAGTACCTCTACAATAGTTTGAGCCTCTCTTTCCACAGGTGGGTTCTGAAGATCATGGCCTTGTAGGAATCGGGCACGGTTTGAGCGATGATTCAGGGTTTCCACATGTGGTTGCCCTCTTTGGGTTCACTTTAGTCCGGCAGACCTTCATCCAGTGCCCTCGCTTACCGCATCCTGAGCACACAGAGTCCTTCGCGGGGCATCGGGCATGGGGGGTGCTGGGCTGGTCCACAGAAGTAGCATTCCCTGTCATGCGTGGCCGCAGCAGTCAGCACTGGGGCTGCAGGTATCACAGGTGCTCCAAAGACCTGGTCCTCTGAAAGGGAACTGCTTTCACCCGTGAGGTCGTCAGATACAAGTTGGGCCTGCTCAAGCGCTTTCACCAGCTCCGAGAATTTCTTCCCCAACTCCAGCAGTCGCTGCCTCACATACCTCGACCTCACTCCTGCCATGAGGGTATCCTGGATTTGTTCCTCCTCTCTCTCCCGGGCTAATTGTCCAGCGACTCACCCGGATGCTATTGCCATTGAGAGAGTTGCCAGCATGTCATTCTGGGGTCTCGTGTAGTGGGCCTTCAAGCCTTCTATGGCCAACTCATAGTGTACTCTATGGGGCCGATTCAAGAGGGAAGTGCCGATCTCCAGAGATTATCCAAGTTAAGACGTCTTGTGTGGGCCGTCAGGTAGGACTGGAAGCATTCCAGCCAGCAGGCGAATTCCTCCGGGGCCTCAGGGGACAGAGGGTCGACTTGGAGCATGCCTGGCTTCAACAGGGCTTCCATCCTGTTTCAAAATTGTAACACGACTAATTGCAGTCAGAGATAAGTGAGGAGTATAAATACACTTTTAATAGCTTACAATGGCCGGTAGGCACAATAGGCCTCAGGTGAATCTGAGGTAAGGCAGGAAAACCAGGGTCTATATTGGGTTAGGAAAGGGTGGAGCCAAGGGATGAGCCAGCCATCTGAACAACAAACAGACAATGAATTCCAGTTCACTGCAATGAGTACTTGATTTTGATCTTGCTTACTTTTGAAATCCTTCTTAGACTTTCTCATCTCCAAATCATTGCCTGTTACTCTGACAATTTACAGAAGGACTAAATTGGAAATGATAGCACCTAAAACAGCTTGCAGACTTGTCTCATCAGAATGATATGGATTGGGCAGGGGTTAATCCAATCGTCCCTTAAGCTCATGCAGATCATTCAGTTTTAAACAGGATTACTAAGCCTCAGAACTCTTCTTGCAACCCATGATTATAGTATTCACTTACACAAGAAAAAAGAGCAGGACTAGGATATTGAGCGTGCTCCACCATTTAATAAGATCATGGCTGATCTGGCTGCGTGTCGGCTCCACTTACCTACGTAACCCTTAATTCCCCTATGATGCAAAAAAATCGATCTCACTCTTAAATATATTTAGTGAGGCAGCCTCTACTGCTCCCTTAGGCAGAGAATTCTACAGATCCACTACTCTTTTTTTTATAAATTTTTTTATTTTTCACACCATAAATCACATTAGCCATGATATACACTATTTCTTTTTCACACATATACAGTGACTTTTTCTCCCCCCCCCTTTCCTCCCAAACCACCCCCCCCACCCCCCCCCCTCTCATCCATTTTAGGTATACAATCTAGGTTGCATTAAGCCAGTCAGACAATGTTGTCATTCAACAAAATTACACCAGAAATTCTACTGAGTCCATTCTTTTCTTTCCTTCTCCTTCCATCAACTTAGGTAATGTTTGTCCCCGATAGGTTTACGCTATTGTATTTAATGTAAGGCTCCTATACTTGTTCGAATATTTCAATATTATTTCTTAACCAATATGTTATTTTTTCTAATGGAATACATTTATTAATTTAAATTTGGTAGTTTCTTCCTTTTAATTTGGTTATGTATTCCATTAATATTTAAAGACATATAGTTCAGCGTAGCCCTTTTATATTTTGTTTATCTTCTCTTTCCGTTTTTCCATCATTACCTTTCCTCCTTTTCCATTTCTGTTTTCTTATTTTCAACTCTTTATAAGACAACATTCCTACAACATCCAACATTTTCAGATCCACTACTCTTGAGGAAAAGTAGTTCCTTCTCATCTCCTTCCTAAATCTAGACCCCGAACCTTGAGGCAATGTCCCCGAGCTCTTGTCTATGTCTATCTATCCTTTGCATCATTTTAGATATTTCTATAAGATCACTTTTCATCCTTCTGAATTCCATAATAATACCAGACATCAATCTCTCCTCACAGGCTACCTTCATCCCCCCCCCCTCCCCATCTCATTCCCCAAAACCTCTTCTGCATTGCCTTCAAAACCAGTACTGGTATATCCTTCGCAGCACACGAATGTGCTGTAGAAGCTCAGCAGGTCCACTCTCCTGTCCTCCCCTCTTGGCTTATACCTGACGAAAAGCCCAGGCCTGAAATGTTCGCCATGTTTCCTATGGATCTGTTTTTTTTTAATTATTTTTTTTATTTTTCACACTATGAACCATATTAACCAAAATACACACAAACATTTCCCTCTTGAATATACACAGTGTAATTTCCCCCCCCCCCACTTTCCCTCCCTCCTTCCCACCCCCCTCCAAACCCACTAAACTTTCAACATGTACAATACAATAAACCCATTAAACAATGTCATCACACAATGAAAATAAACAAGAAAATTGTGTCATCTACTTTCACACACTGGGTCTGTTCATTTCATCTTCTTCTCATTCTATCATTTTGATACTGCGTGACCTGCTGAGTTTCTCCAGCATGTATGTGTATTGCACTCGATCTCCCAGCATCTGCATAATTTTGAAATAAGGAGCCCAGGATTGCATGCTGTACTCCAGGTGTGGCCTCATCAGTACCCTGTGCAGTTGCACCAGAATCTCCCTGCTCTGAAATTCAATCGCTCTAGCAATGAAGGTCAGCATTCCACTTGCCTTCTTAATGATCTGTTCCACCTGCAAGCTGACCTTTTTATGATTCACGCTCAACAAGGCTCTATTAACCCCTTTACTTCTGATTTTATGGTGATCTTACAGCTACAATTAATATTTTCAGCATTCATAGCAATCTACTGTCCTGATGTGTGGAATGATAAAATTCAGTGAATGAGGTTGGAATTAAAATATTTAACTTGGAAAATATCTGAATGATCAGAGTAGAAATGTTAAAACATTTTTAAAGCTCATGTTCTGGATTCATTTAAAAAAGCACATAAGTGCTTGCCCAGTCTCATAGCATCCACAGGAGGTAAAGATATATTATCGACATTTTAGGCGTGAGCCCTTCTTCAAGGTATGAGCAAAAAAAAATCAAGGAGGCATCTTAATAAAGACTGGATACTGGAGAACGAAGGGGGGAAGTATGGCAGGGGGTGTTGGGGGGGGGGGTGAATGCCCAGGGCAAAAGGTGCTAATTAGATATGATAAGAGGAAAGCTGAGAATTAATTTTGGCTCTGTGAAAGGAGACAGAGGGAAGAGGGAAGACAGACAGAGACAGAGCTGGGGAAAATTGCCCTTAATCAAAGCATTTGTTGCATGACAACTTTGCAGAAGGTTGCTATTCAACAGAATTACGGAGGAACCGTAATTACAAATGGCAAAGGACTATTTCCCAAGATACCTTATAAGTAAACCTAAGCTTCATGTTTAAATATGTCGGAATTCAGGCAGGAAATCAGTGCAATGCACAAATCTCAGCAGGATCCACACAGGAAGTAAAAGGCAGTCAGCATTTCCTGGTGAAGGACTCAGGCCCAAAGCAGCGATGGCTTTTAACTTCCTATCGATGCTACATGCTACATGTTTCTTCAGCACCTTTGTGCATTGCACTAGAGCCCAGCATCTGCAGATTTTCTTCTTTAGTTCCAAATTAAGTCATCGCGACACTCATCCTTCCTCATTGAAGGAGCCACAATATCTAAGACACTGACATGATTAAATATTGGAAAAGTGTCAAGGCAAAGCATTTCCATCTTTTCCATAGCTATTTTAATTTTATCTGACATCTCAATGCATGTGTCTCTTTCCCTTCAATGCTTCAAGCGAGAACAGGCACTTTGCACTCTGGACAGAATATTTTTAGAACAATTTTGAAAATTCTTTTTCATTTATCGGAACAAGTTCATTCACCTTGTTCCAAATCCTGGTTTTGCCAAGAATGTGCCTTGCAGTTTAGGATTCAGGCTTAAAACAAGGAACCATCTCTTCTAAATAAAGCGGTGCATGCTGGGAGTATTCAGCAATTCGGGAAACAGTTGTAGAAAGAAAATTCTTGAAAGGCCACCTGACACCTCATTCCTAAGTGAATTTGAAATTGCTGTTCCCTAAATCACAGCCACTCGCAGGATCCTGTTTTTCTGAGTGAAACCCAAATGTCTGCAGATAGTGAGATGGTAGGAAAAAACCACAGAAGCTTTGGAGGAAATCATAGAAGGTAAAAATATTATTACTGACAAAAATCTGGCAAGCATCTTGACTAGAGTTTAAGGGGGAAGAATGGGGGGGGAGGGGTAACACACACACACACTCACACACACACATTAACACACACACTCTCACACACACACACACACACACTCACACACACACACACTCACACACACATTCACACACACTTACACTCACACACACACACTCACGCACACACACTCACACACTCACACACACACACACACTCACACACACACACGCTCACACACACACACACTCACACACACACGCTCACACACACACATTCACACACACTCACACACACACTCACACACACACACACTCACTCACACACACTCACTCACACACACACTCACA